>NC_045990.1:8653314-8953314 GCF_010909765.2 Amblyraja radiata
GATCCTGACCACGGGCGCTGTCTGTACGGAGTTCGCACGTTCTCACGTGGGTTTTCTCCGGGTGCTCCGGTTCTCTCCCACACTCCAAAGGCACTCAAGAGAGAGAGAGCTCTTAAAAATAGCGGAGTCAGGGGATATGGGGAGAAGGCAGGAACGGGGTACTGATTGGGGATGATCACATTGAATGGTGGTGCTGGCTCAAAGGGCCAAATGGCCTACTCCTGCACCTCTGAAGAAGGGTTTCGGCCCGAAACGTTGCCTATTTCCTTCGCTCCATAGATGCTGCTGCACCCGCTGAGTTTCTCCAGCATTTTTGTGTACCTACTCCTGCACCTGTTGTCTATTGTCTATTGTCTATTGCATACAGGTTAATTGATTTTAGTTAAATTGTAAATTGTCGCTAGTGTATTGGATAGTGCTTGTGTAAGGAGTGATTGCTGGTAGGTGGGGGCTCGATGGGCCGAAGAGCCTGTTTCTGAGCTGTGTCTCTAAACCCCAGCTTTTTGTGTTCTGTGCTTTTGTGCCTAAACCCCAGCTTTTGTGTTCACCAAAACTGCCAGAGGAGGTAGTTGAGACAGATACGATAACAGCATTTAAAAATCACTTGGAACAGGTCCAATGGTGGGGAAGGTTTAGAGTGATATCGGTCCAACGCGGGCAGGTGGAACTAGCGTAAAGGAGGGAAATTGGGTCGGCATGGATGAGTTGGGCCGAAGGGTCTCTTTCCGTGCTGTGTGACTGCGTGGCTAAGACACCAAATTGCCCCCCTCTCAAGTAAAGCAATGAACCTCATTTAAGAAGGGTCTCGACCCGAAACGTCACCCATTCCTTCTCTCCGGAGATGCTGCCTGTCCCGCTGAGTTATTCCAGCATGTTGTGTCTACCCATTTTCTTATTTTGCCTTACCTTTGCTCCTGCCTTGTTGGGAGCTTTTCCACAGAGTCTCCGAGCTGGCCGTCATTCCCGGCGTACCCGCCGGGTTGCGTTTCCCAGCTGTGGCCGAGCTGGCGGGAAGTTGTCCCCTGTACTTCTTGAAGTCCCTCTCGGAGGCCAGGTAGCGGAGCTGAGGGGGCTCCGCGCTAGGAAGCTGCTTCAGAGACTTGGAGCCTGCGAGGTAGGCCTGGCGGAAGCACTCCACCTCCTGGAAGGGCGGGTACGGGTGGAGGTGCCTGTAGCCCAGAACTCCGAACTGTGGGTGGAGGTGAAGCAGGGGGGGAGGGTACTCGACGCCTGAGCTGTCCCCCTGGTGAAAGACTGGTGCCAACGTGTAGGATGGGCCCAAGAAGGGGACCTGCCCTTTCTCCATGGTGACGGGCACGGCAAAGCTCGGCCCTTGCTGGCACAGGCTGGTACTACCGTTGGCACTTTCCGTCGCGGACGCTAACACCATCAACGCCGGAGGGGCCAGGGAATTCAGCAGGCCAGGCGAAGTTTCCATCTTTAACCCCTGAAGATAACAAACCAGCATTAATCATTGTCTGAAAATAGAAACATAGAAAATAGGTGCAGGAGTAGGCCATTCGGCCCTTCGAGCCTGCACCGCCATTCAATATGATCATGGCTGATCATCCAACTCAGTATCCCATCCCTGCCTTCTCTCCATACCCCCTGATCCAAAAGGGCCACATCTAACTCCCTCTTAAATATAGCCAATGAACTGGCCTCAACTACATTCTGTGGCAGAGAATTCCACAGATTCACCACTCTCTGTGTGAAAAAATGACTGGATATGGCCACAAGGCAGTGGAGGTTTTAATTCAGAGTTTTCCCTCTCCTAGATGGACTGCCTTCCCAGGCTGACGAGCCCCAATGTTTTTTTCATCTCAGTCCTAAAAGATTTCCCCTTTATCCTTAAACTGTGACCCCTTGTTCTGGGAACTATGCTGTTGTAATGTCAGTCCAGGCTGTTAAATAACATTATAAAAAGGTACAACAGGCTGGAGGAAGGCAGCATCACTTGAGAACATGGATAGGTGACGTTTCGGGCCATAAGTTCCTAACTCAATAAGTCATAGGTGCAGAAGTAGGCCATTCGGCCCATTAAGTCTACACCACCATTCAACCCCATTCTCCTGCCTTCGCCGCCGTGGCCTTTGACATCCGTACTAATCAAGAACCTCGCAACCTCCACCTTAAAAATACCCAATCTCTTGACTTCCACAGTCGTCTGAGACAATGAATTCCACAGATTCACCACGTCAAACTTGTCCCTGCCCCACCTCGGTCATTCCTTCTTCTCCCCGCTCCCGTTCAGCAGAAGGTACTGAAGGTTGAAAGCACGCACCACCAGACCCAGGGGCAGCTCCTTCTCCTCTGTTATCAGGCTTCCCAACGATCAATAAGCTAGGGTGTTTAAGAAGGGACTGCAGATGCTGGAAAATCGAAGGTAGACAAAAAATGCTGGAGAAACTCAGCGGGTGAGGCAGCATCTATGGAGCGAAGGAAATAGGCGACGTTTCGGGTCGAGACCCTTCTTCAACCTCTCAGCCCACTGGCTCCCCCCTCTTCCTTTCTTCTTGCCGCCCCTCCCCCCCCACCCTCACATCAGTCTGAAGAAGGGTTTCGACCTGAAACGTTGCCTATTTCCTTCGCTCCGTTGATGCTGCCTCATCCGCTGAGTTTCTCCAGCAATAAGCTGGGGTACTGCCCAATTCACCTCTACCCCATTGTGGACATTGGACTTTGTCTCTGGAACTGATGCACGACAATGCTGAGAACTATATTCTGCACTCTGTGTCTTCCCTTTTGCTCTGCCTGTTGTACTTGAGTTTGACTTGGTTGTATTTACAGCTGATCTGGTTGGCTAGCATGCAGAGCAAAGCTTTTCACTGTACATCAGTACTTATCCCAGCCAGCAGAATAAATCAGAAATAGAGTTGCTGCCTCACAGTGCCTCACAGTGCCACAGACCCCGGTTCGATTCTGACTAAGGGTGCTCTCTGGATGGAGTTTGTATGTTCTCCCTGTGACTGCGTGGGCTTTCTCCAGGAGCTCCGGTTTCCTCCCACACTCCAAAGACGTGCAGGTTTGTAGGTTAGTTGGTTTTGGTAAAAATTGTAAATTGTCCCTAGTCAAACATTTAAAAAACAACTCTCGTTGGCCAAAGTGCTTCGCATTTGTTATAAGAATAGCACAACAAAACAGACTACATACATATATACATGTAGCCCTCGCTCAGAGGACGTCAGGAAAGGCTTGGGAGTATAAATAAGTCTTTAGTCTTGACTTAAAAGAGTCGATAGAGGGGGCAGTTCTGATGGGAAAGGGGATGCTGTTCCTAGTGTGTGTTTGTGTGCAGGGGTCGCTGGTCAGTACGGACTCGGTGGGCCGAAGGGCCTGTTTCCGTGCTGTATCTCTAAACTAAACTAAACTTTTAAACCAGCCCTGCGTAACAAGGACACAGAATTGTAAAATGGGGTCATCAGCAAAACCGTACATTTGGACATTATAAAGTCAGTAACTTTCACATATTAACTAAACATTTCCACCTAATTCCCAGTCTATGCACATTCTACCTCATTTAGTGGAATTCTCTGCCTCAGAGGGCGGTGGAGGCGGGTTCTCTGGATGCTTTCAAGAGAGAGCAAGATAGGGCTCTTAAAAATAGCGGAGTCAGGGGATATGGGGAGAAGGCAGGAACGGGGTACTGATTGGGGATGATCAGCCATGTTCACATTGAATTGCAGTGCTGGCTCGAAGGGCCGAATGGCCTACTCCTGCACCTATTGTCTATTGTCTGTTGCCTCAGTTGCAGCCAAGTTGTTGAAAAAAAGAACTGCAGATGCTGTTTTTTCACAAAGATAGACACAAAGTGCTGGAGTAACTCAGCGGGTCAGACAACATCTCTGGAGAAATGGGGAATAGGTGACTTTTCGAGTCTGAAGAAGGGGTCCCAACCCCATCTTTATTTCTCCAGAGATGCTGCCTGACCCGCTGAGTTATTCCAACACTTCGTGTCCACCCCAGAGTTGATCTGACTGCCGCTTGCCTTTGGTTATATCCAACCCCGAAAATATACACACACAACACAAGACATCCACAAAGACCACCTACCTTGTCTCTCCCATCACTAGGTGTAGTCCAGTAGGGGTATCTCACGGTCCACGGAGTCAGTGTGGCATGCAGGATGTGAAGGGGAGAAGCCGGTGGCTGGGGTAACCCAATGCAGCTGGATGCCCAGCAAGGCACAGCGCTCACTGCACTGAGCTTCACCGCCACTCAGCCTCCTGTACTCACAGCCGACTCCCCCACCTCCCGCCCCAAATCCCCTGCCCCTCTCCCAGTTACAAACACTAACCTCGCTCTCTGCCTCTCTCCCTCTCTCTCTCTCCCTCTATCTCTCTCTCTCTCTCGTTCTCACTTTATCTCACTCCCCTCATCTCTCTGTTATAATTCACTTTTACATCACTCTCCCTCTCTCTCTTCCCTTTCTCACTTTCTCTCTTCCTCTCTCTCTTCCTCCCTCTCTCCCTCTCCCTCTCTCTCCCTCCTCTCTCTCTCCCTCTCTCTCTCCCTCTCTCTCTTCCTCTCTCCCTCCCTCTCCTCTCTCTTCCCCCCCTCTCGCTCTCTCTCTCTCCCCTCCTCTTTCTCCCTCTGTCTCTCCCTCCCTCTCTCTCTCCTCCTCTTTCTCCCTCTCTATCTCCCTCTCTCTCTCCTCCCGTTCTCTCCCTCCCTCTCCTCTATCTCCCTCTCTCCCCTTCTCTCCCCTTCTCTCCCCTTCTCTCTCCCTCTTTCCCCCTTCTCTCCCCTTCTCTCTCCCTCTTTCCCCCTCTCTCTCTCCCCTCTCTCCCCTCTCTCTCCCTCTCTTTCCCCCTCTCTCTCTCTCCTCCTCTTTCTCCCTCTCTCCCCTCTCTTCCCTCTCCCTCTCCCCTCTCTCCCCTCTCTCCCTCTCTCCCCTCTCTCCCCTCTCTCCTCCTCTCCCTCTCTCTCTCCACCTCTTTCTCCCTCTTTCCCCCTCTCTCTCGCTCTCTCTTTCCCTCGTTCTCAACACATCTCACTTTATCTCAGTCCCTACCTCTCTCTCTCTCTCTCTCTCTCACACTTCACTTTTTCAACTCTCTCTGTCTACTTCACTTCTTTGCTTTCTCTGTGTCGCTGCATGTCTCTCGCCACTGTTCCTTCCTTTCCTCCTTGTGAAGCCTCCCGTCTCCCCTCTCTCTCTCCCTCTCTGCCTCTGCTAGAGATGACTGTCCTGACTGCCACTAGCCGCTGCTCTGCTCATGAGAGGGCAGGAGTTGGCCGGGATGTTTGTTCAGGTTGCTGTGGGTGTGACTTAGCCCCTCTGCTCTCTCACCCCCTGCTCCACTGGCGATTGGCTCCAAGATAGCCCTATTAGTCACAGCCAGCATAGGGTCACTCACACACTGGCTAAACCACTCACAGAGTCCTCGTTACACCTATCACTCAGTGCACGCACATTGCAAATCTACACTCTCTCATCCATCTGAAGCCAACTCTTCCCACAGTCCAAATTCTCATCTCCAATACAAGTCGCTACTTATTATCAAAGGCTTGTCCCACCCCGATCATTCCTTCTTTTCCCCGCTCCCATCCGGCAGAAGGTACACCTGCACCACCCAGACTCAGGAACAGCTTTGTTCCCTCAGTTATCAGTTTCCTGAGCAATCGGCCCGTACACTATGTACCTGTCCACATGTACCTGTCCACATGTACCTGTCCACATGTACCTGTCCACATCTACCTGTCCACATCTACCTGTCCACATGTACCTGTCCACATCTACCTGTCCACATCTACCTGTCCACATCTACCTGTCCACATCTACCTGTCCACATGTACCTGTCCACATGTACCTGTCCACATGTCTCTTAAATGTCATGATAGTACCAGCCTCAACTACCTCCTCCAGCAGCTCGTTCCATACACCCACCACCCTTTATGTAAAAAGGTTGCCTCTCAATAAATCTTTCCCCCCTGACTTTAAACCTATGTCCTCTGGTTCTTGACCCCTTACTCTTGGTAAGTATCTCTATCTATGCCTCTCATAATCTTATGCACCTCTGCAGAACCAGGGGCCACACAGTCTTAGAATAAAGGGGAGGCCATTTAAGACTGAGGTGAGGAAAAACTTTTTCACCCAGAGGGTTGTGAATTTGTGGAATTCCCTGCCTCAGAGGGCAGTGGAGGCCAAATCACTGGATGGATTTAAGAGAGAGTTAGATAGAGCTCTAGGGGCTAGTGGAATCAAGGGATATGGGGAGAAGGCAGGCACGGGTTATTGATTGGGGACGATCAGCCATGATCACAATGAATGGCGGTGCTGGCTCGAAGGGCCGAATGGCCTCCTCCAGCACCTATTTTCTATGTTTCTATGTTTCTAAGAGCACCCCTCATCCTCCTGCACTCTAAGGAATAAAGTCCTAGCCCGCTCAATCTCTCCCTGTAGCTCAGGCCCTCGAGTCCTGGCAATTTCTTTTTCCAATGTAGGCAATACTTCCTCAAAAAAACTCGATCAGATTTGTGACACACGACCTCCCATGTACAAAACCATGCTGATTATCCCATATCCACCTCTGTCTATCCAAATGCGTATACAGTAAACCCTCGTTATAATGGGCCATAGAGGGGGAATGGTGTCCGTTATAGCTGATTGTCCGTTATATCCATAGGGATTAACATTGTGTAAGGAGTTGAATCAAACTGCTACAGTTGCAGGTTAATGCACAAAAGGCTCTAGAACCATGAATGTTTGACAATAGGTGTAGGACCGATATATAATATTCAATAACACCATAAATTAATAATCTGTGATACTAAATATCTAGACGTTTAACAGTGCAAACCCAAAATCTTTATAGCCCTGTCCCACGGTACGAGTTCATTCCAAGCGCTCTCCCAAGCTTAAAAAAAAAATCAAACTCGTGGTAAGCACGGAGAATGAACGTAGCGGGTACGTCGGAGCTCGGGAACGTCTCTTAGCGGCTCGTAACGCTAACGGCAGGTACTCGGGAAGACTCGCTAACGGCAGGTAAGCACGGGAAGACTCGTGAAGATTTTTCAACATGTTGAAAAATGTCCACGAGAGCCCCGAGTACCGACGAGCGGCCATTACCGTAAATCTCCGAGTTCGAATCAGGGCAAACTCGGGGAGAGCTCTTGGAATGAACTTGCACCGTGGGACAGGGGTTTCAGTGCAACCAACACAAAACGCACAGAGGTCTGTCGTTGCTGAGGTTTAGTGTTGTACAGTGTCTTTCTTCCGAAGCGGATTATGTCAGGATAACGGGGGGGGGGGGGGGGGGGGGGGGGCTGGAGAACCGGAAAGTTAGAATTAGAATTAGAATTTATTTATTTGTCATTCAAAACAAGTTTGAACGAAATGTTGTTACCATGCAGACATAACAGCAAAAAAGCAACAAAACACACAACTAACACAATTTAACACAAACATCCATCACAGTGATTCTCCTCAAGGCACCTCCTCACTGTGATGGAAGGTAGGATAGTCTTATCTCTTCCTTGCTTCTTCTCCCGCGGGTCAGGCTGTCAAACTGCTGTGTCCAGGCAATGCCAGATATCGGTGGTGAACCTGTACCTTCAAAGACACACAGTCCAGGGAAGATCATTGATCAACCTTATGGACCTTAAACTTTTTCAATGAAACTGTGACACTGGTATTTGTATCTTTGCACTATCTGTTGTACTTGAATGTATTTTCATTTTTATTTTTAAAAATTTATTTATTAGAAGTACAGTACATTACAATAATACAAGCCAAATATAACTTAATACATTTCTTGTACCACTTCATTTTTTAAGCTTTAAAAAGAAAGAAAGGTAAAGAAAGTGAGATAGAATCGTGAGTGTGTGAAAAAGTGATCAAGAAAAAAGACCCCTAGGCGCGAAGAGTTAGAGAAAAAAGTTAAGAAGTAAGCCATAGAAAAGAAAAAAGAGAAAAAGAAACAAAAGCTATGTTAAAAGTAGAAAACAGAGCTGGAAGGGATATACCAACTTCGTATTTTTCCTCCCCCCTCACCAGGTCCTGAAACCATTTATTTTCAGAGTTCTGTTGCACCTTATACTTGTTTTGGGACGACAGATGGCACAATGGGCTAAGTGTTCGGCTGGCAACCGGAAGGTAGCTGGTTCGAATCCCGCTTGGAGTGCATACTGTCGTTGTGTCCTTGGGCAAGACACTTCACCCACCTTTGCCTGTGTGTGTCCTTGGGCAAGACACTTCACCCACCTTTGCCTGTGTGTGCGGATGTAATTATGTGAAGCACTTTGGGGTCAATGCAAGTTGACTAAAAATGTGCTATATAAATAAAGACATTATTATTATTATTATTAGTAAGTCGATAAATGCAGACCAAGTCTTTTAGAAGTGGTCTGATTTGCCTGCTAGAAGGAGTCTCATATCTTCCAGGTGTAATGTTTCGAACATGTTTGAAATCCACATATTTATTGTTGGTATAGCGGCATTTTTCCAGAATTTAAGTATACGTTTTTTTCCCGTTATTAAACCGTAATTAATAATAATAATAATAATAATAAATTTAATTTTTATAGCGCTTTTCTAAGACTCAAAGTCGCTTTACAAAGTAACTGACAATAGCAATTAGTAATTAAATAGGTTCTTTTGAAACGCAGTTAGTTCAGGGCTGCCTTCTATTGTTCCAAAACTAATCAATTCTGCTTTTGGTATCAATTATATTTTTAATTATTTTGTGAAGATTTCAAAGATTTCAGTCCAAAATGTTTGGATTTTTATACAGAAAACAAATGAATGCGCTTCTTGGGATAGACATTTATCACAAATAGGGGAGATGTTAGGAAAAAGTTTACTTATTTTAGTTTTTGAGTAATCTATTCACTAGAGTATGACTAGATTTGCCTGGGTAACATACTGTTTCACAGTATCTCGGTGCAAATGACCACAATAAACTCATAGCCCAACATGTCTTTGGGACTCGAGGAGTGGGCGAGAGCTCCCCCTGCTGGCATAGTCCTCAAGGCAGGTCAACCTCCCCAGAGCTTCACCTCTCTAAAGGGCCTGTCCCACTTTCAAGACCTAATTCACGACCTCTGCCGAGTTTGCCCTTGACATACTCGCAGCATGGTCGTCACGAGGTCGTAGGTAGGTCGTGGCATCAAGTAGGTCGGGGTGTTTCTTTCAACATGATGAAAAATGTCCACGAGTAAAAAAAGGTCGTGAATTAGGTCATGAAAGTGCTGGTGTAGCTCAGCGGGTCAGGCAGCATCCCTATAGAAAAGGAATAGGTGACGTTTCGGGTCAGGATCCTTTCTAAGCATGGAGAAGGATCCCAATCCGAACTATCGGCCATCCATGTTCTTCATGGCAAAAACAGGAAAGCAGACTATTATCTAAATGGTGGCCGACTAGGAAAAGGGGAGATGCAGCGAGACCTGGGTGTCATGGTACACCAGTCATTGAAAATGGGCATGCAGGTGCAGCAGGCAGTGAAGAAAGCGAATGGTATGTTAGCTTTCATAGCAAAAGGATTTGAGTATAGGAGCAGGGAGGTTCTACTGCAGTTGTACAGGGTCTTGGTGAGACCACACCTGGAGTATTGCGTACAGTTTTGGTCTCCTAATCTGAGGAAGGACATTATTGCCATAGAGGGAGTGCAGAGAAGGTTCACCAGACTGATTCCTGGGATGTCAGGACTGTCTTATGAAGAAAGACTGGATAGACTTGGTTTATACTCTCTAGAATTTAGGAGATTGAGAGGGGATCTTATAGAAACTTACAAAATTCTTAAGGGGTTGGACAGGCTAGATGCAGGAAGATTGCTCCCGATGTTGGGGAAGTCCAGGACAAGGGGTCACAGCTTAAGGATAAGGGGGAAATCCTTTAAAACCGAGATGAGAAGAACTTTTTTCACACAGAGAGTGGTGAATCTCTGGAACTCCCTGCCACAGAGGGTAGTCGAGGCCAGTTCATTGGCTATATTTAAGAGGGAGTTAGATGTGGCCCTTGTGGCTAAGGGGATCAGAGGGTATGGAGAGAAGGCAGGTACGGGATACTGAGTTGGATGATCAGCCATGATCATATTGAATGGCGGTGCAGGCTCGAAGGGCCGAATGGCCTACTCCTGCACCTAATTTCTATGTTTCTATGTTTCTATGTTTCAGGGATGCTGCCTGACCCACTGAATTACTCCAGCACTTTCAATGGTTCAATAACACAATGATACTTCATTGTCCCATGTGCCAAGGTACAGTGAAACGCTTTGCTTTGCATCCAACCCAGTAAAACCACACAACAGACCTCGCCGAGGCAGTACACCGCATGTCTGGTGCTGACAAAGTTGCAAATGTTCACCGAACTGTCTTGTCTTCTGCCAGTTGCCGCTCGTGGCAGCCAGCCCCCACCCTGCCGGGACCCCCTTTATCCTTGACCCCCCCCCCGCTGGGTAGCTCTCGACGGATCCCCTCTCGTTTCCTTCGTTGTAAACCAGCATGTTAATTTCCTTGTTTCTTCACCTCTCTAACTCGCCTCTAACCTGTAAAACATTACACAGAGCGATTCACTACAGATCCAACAGACAATAGACAATAGGTGCAGGAGTAGGCCATTCGGCCCTTCGAGCCAGCACCGCCATTCAATGTGATCATGGCTGATCATCCCCAATCAGTACCCCGTTCCTGCCTTCTCCCCATATCCCCTGACTCCGCTATCTTTAAGAGCCCTATCTAGCTCTCTCTTGAAAGCATTCAGAGAACCGGCCTCCACCGCCCTCTGAGGCAGAGAATTCCACAGACTCACCACTCTCTGTGTGAAAAAGTGTTTCCTCGTCTCCATTATACATGGCTTGCCCCTTATTCTTAAACTGTGGCCCCTGGTTCTGGACTCCCCCAACATCGGGAACATGTTTCCTGCCTCTAGCGTGTCCAAACCCTTAATAATCTTATATCTTTCAATAAGATCCCCTCTGTTTCACCCTCTCTAACTTTTTATGGATTTCTAATGGGTTTTGCTGGACAGTAAAAATCTAAACTGGAGTTGTTGCCATTTACCAGGTATCCTTGCGGGGACAAATTAGTTTAGATACATTGCAGAAACAGGCCTTTCGGCCCACCGAGTCCGCGCCGACCAGCGATCCCCGCACGTTAGCACTATCCGACACACATTAGCAACAATTTACAATTATACCATGTCAATTAGTCTACAAACCTGTACGTCTTTGGAGGGTGGGAGAAAACTTGAGATCCTGGAGCCAACCCACGCAGGTCACAGGGAGAACGTACAAACTCCGTACAGACAGCACCCGTAGTCAGGATCGAACCCAGGTCTCTGGCGCTGTGAGGCAGCAAGTCAGGATTGTGGTCTGTGGGTCAGGAAGGGGAGAATCACATGATCTTATGATTCTTGATTAGTACCGGTGTCAGTGTTTATGGGGCGAAGGCAGGAGAATGGGGTTTCGTGCGAGAGATAGATCAGCCATGATTGAATGGTGGAGTAGACTTGATGGGCCGAATGGCCTAATGCCGTACATGCTGCGTGTCATAGAGTGCCAGAGTGATACATAGCCGCTGGGCTGTGGTTGAGAGAGAAAAACTGAACAAGGGCATCAGAAGGCGGGAAGAAGAAATGATTCAACTCATCGTTTCCATTCACGGAACAGGCCCTAAGTTCCCTTTTCTTCATATGAGTGCACATCAGGAATGACTGAGGTCACGCCAACCGTTGCACCACCCCACTGTTCTGGCCTCACATTCACAGATGCTCCCATGTGTGGTCGTCATGCTCAGGCTTTCTGTCATCCAGCCACACTTGTTCCCAATGTTGGGCGAGTCCAGAACCAGGGGCCATAGTCTTAGAATAAAGGGGGAGGCCATTTCAGAATGAGGTGAGAAAAAACTTTTCATCCAGAGAGTTGTGAATTTGTAGAATTCCCTGCCACAGAGGGCAGTGGAGGCCAAATTACTGGATGGGTTTAAGAGAGAGTTAGATAGAGCTCTAAGGGCTAGTGGAATCAAGGGATATGTGAAGAAGGCAGGCACGGGTTATTGATTGGGGACGATCAGCCATGATCACAATGAATGGCGGTGCTGGCTCGAACGGCCGAATGGCCTCCTCCTGCACCTATTTTCTATGTTTCTATATAGCACGGAAACAGGCCCTGCGGCCCAAAGCTTACACCCCCCTCTCTCTCCCCCCCACCCCCACCCTAGTCTTGCTAGCTTCGCCATTTGTATTAATCCGTTACACCTCGAACCCAGCCAGAGGAAGGACATCCTTGCTATTGAGGCAGTGCAGCATAGGTTCACCAGGTTAATCCCCGGGATGGCGGGACCGTCATATGAGAAAGATTGGAAAGACTGGGCTTGTATTCACTGGAGTTTAGAAGGATGAGAGGAGATCTTATAGAAACATGTAAAATTATAAAAGGACTGGGCAAGCTAGATGCAGGAAAAATGTTCCCAAATGTTGGGGGAGTCCAGAACCAGGGGCCACAGTCCAAGAATAAAGGGGAGACCGTTTAAAACTGAGATGAGAAAAACAAAATTCACCCAGAGAGTTGTGAATTTGTGGAATTCTCTGCCACAGAAGGCAGTGGAGGCCAATTCAATTTAAAAGAGAGTTAGATAGAGCTCCAGGGGTTAGCGGAATCAAGGGATATGAGGAGAAGGCAGGCACGGGTTACTGATTGTGGATGATCAGTCATGATCACAATGAATGGCGGTGCTGGCTCGAAGGGCCAAATGGCCTCCTCCTGCACCTATTTTCTATGTTTCCTACAATGGACCATTGTGGGCTCCACCTTTCCTGAGTCATCGATGCAGGCTCGACTTTGTTCAGTACCTTCCCCTACATCCAGTGTTCCCCTCACTGACTCTCTGTCTGATGAAGGGGTCACGACCCGAAACCTCACCTATTCCTTTTCTCCATAGATGTTGCCTGACCCGCTGAGTTACTCCACCATTTTGTGTCTACCTTCGGCCCAACTCGCCCATCCTGACCCCAGCTAGCATTCTATTTGCCCGCATTTGGTCCAAGTATCTGTGAATCTTTGCTGTCCACGTACCTGTCCAAGTGTCTTTACATATTGTTATTGTACCTGCCTCAACCACCTCCTCTGGCAGCTCCTTCCATACACTCACTACCCTCTGTGTGAAAAAGGTGGCCCCTGAGGTTCCTGTTAAATCTTTCCCCTTTCACTGTTAACCTGTGTCCTCTTGTTCTTAATTCCACAACCCTGGGCAAAATACTGTCCCTTTACCCAATCTATTCCCTCAGGATTTTATACAGCTCTTTAAGATCATCTCCCAGCCTCTAACGCTGCAAGGAATACATTCCCAGCCTGCCCAACCACTCCTTATAATTACTTGTGTGGGTGTGGGTGTGTGTGTATATGCATGCATGTGTGTGTATATATGTGTGTCAGCGTGTGTGGGTGTGTATGTATGTCTCTGTGCATGTGTGTGTGCATGTGTGCATGTCTGTATGTGTGCATGTATGTGTGTGCATGTGTATGCATATGCGTGTGTATTCACATGTGCTTGTGTGCGTGTATGTACACACGTGTGTGTGTGTGTGTGTGTGTGTGTGTGTGTGTGTGTGTGTGTGTGTGTGTGTGTGTGTGTGTGTGTGTGTGTACACGTGTGTGCGTCTAATCCACAATTCAACCATGGCTGATCTACTTTTCCCTCTTAACCCCGTTCTCGTGCCCAGATGATCGGGTGATATCCCGATCTGATTAGATCGTCAAAGTCAAAAGACAAGAGGCAAGAGTGTTTCATTGTCATCTGTACCGAGGACTGAACAATGAAATTCTATCTCGCATAACAGGCCTGTAATTGTATTATAGCGCATGTTAAACTAGATCTTTCCTCTATTTCTCGGTACTTGTGCCAATAATAAACAGATACCTATACGTGCGTGTGTAGATTAGTGACTCATGTTATGAGTCATGCATCTGTAGTTATGCCCACTAGCTTGTTAGCATCGCTGTCTGCTGCAAAGATCCTATAGCGAGCAAGATAGTCCACTCGACGAAAAAGACGTAGTACGTTCATGGGCAGATTCATGGGTAATTTTCGGCCCCATTTCCGTAACCGGCTTCCGTCTCCGCACCAAAGATCCCGTAGCGGAGCAAAGATACTAGTGCGGAGACGGAAGCCGGTTACGGAAACATCATCGTAAAAATAAAAGTTCTTTGGTAAAAATCTTCTCCTCATTTTCAGAATTTTAATTTATTAACACAAACTGTTCCCCCGCAACGTTGATTACACTGCGGGGTCAGGTCGGGTTACTGAAATGGATGAAAAAAAGGCCCACGTTCCGCTCCGTTGCGTACTACACGTCAGCCCATTGCATTTAGCAGGAGTGATCTATCTTGCTCCGCTATAGGATCTTTGGTCTGCTGCATTCCTTTAGTTTAAAGTGGAACTCTTAAGAGAGTTCTCCAGCATTTTTGTGTACCTTCGATTTTCCAGCATCTGCAGTTCCTTCTTAAACTCTTAAGAGAGAAGTTGCATTGATTTGTAACCAATAAAGTCTATATGTAGTTATGTAGTTCCCTTTTGAACACAAAGTCTATATATATCCTGATCTTGGTGTAAGACCACTACAAGGACTACAATAGACAGCGTGTAAATACTGAGCCCGGGTGATGGAATGAGTGTGTGAGTGCTGCAGCAGGGGTTAAAGGGAGAGGGGTGAGAGTGGAGTTGAACATTTCCTGGGTTCTGTCTCGGGCTGGGTAATGCATGGAATGAACAGCAGGGGTCAGCAGAGGCCCAGTCACAGAGGCCAACACCTGGCAGTGAAGGGACATCAGTGAGATGGGCCATTGTAGAATATTGACTGGGATCTTACAGACAGCTGCAAGGGGCTAGAGTGTCAGAACCAGCACTGAGAATGGTGATGCTCTGGAATTCTCCACCAGGGACCTGTGGAAGCTCAGTCTATCGAAGTGAAAGAGATCTTTAGATATTTAGTTTTACTTTCAGACATTAGAGGCATAGTATGGAAACGGGCCCTTCGGCCCAGCGAGTCCATGCCGACCATCGATCACCCGTCCAACACACTAGTTCTATGATATCCCACTTTCTCATCCACTCCCTACACACTAGGGGCAATTTACAGAGGGCCGCTTAGCCTACAAACCCGCACGTTTTTGGGATTTGGCAAGAAAACTGGAGCACCCGGAGGAAGCCCACGTGGTCACAGGGAGAACGTGCAAACTCCGTACAGACAGCGCTGGAGGTCAGGTAGAATCTCTGGCGCTGTGACACTCCAAACGCTGTGGGTTAATTTTGGCTTTGGCAAACATCATAAATTTTCCATAGTGTGTGGGATAGTGCTCGTGTACAGGGGTCGCTGGTCGGCACGGATTCAGAGGGCCGAAGGGTCTATTTCCACGCAGTTTCTCTAAACTAATCTAAACTGAAGCATTCTGCTTTTTATTGGAAGTGCAGGAGATTGTGGGCAGAATGGTGGCTGTGGGAGTGTCATGGAGATTCCTTATGCCCCTGTCCCACTTAGGAAACCTGAACGGAAACCTCTGGAGACTTTGCGCCCCACCCAAGGTGTCCGTGCGGTTCCCGGAGGTTGCAGGTGGTTGCCGGAGGTTGCAGGTAGTGGAAGCAGGTAGGGAGACTGACAAAAACCTCCGGGAACCGCACGGAAGCCTTGGGTGGGGCGCAAAGTCTCCAGAGGTTTCCGTTCAGGTTTCCTAAGTGGGACAGGGGCATAACTGTGTGGGTCAGGAGGAGAAAAGGTTTTGTGAACCGTTTCAGTGTTCTTGGAGAGTCCTAAGACATAGGCCCTGTGGCAATGAAGGAATGGCAATATTTCCAAGTCAAGTCGTCTAGCGGGGAACCTGAAGGTGGCGCTGTTCTCTTCCACCTGCTGTATTTGTCGCTTTGATTCAGTCAATGGTTCATGGTATTGTCACATGTACGAGGGTTCAGTGATATTCCTTAACCGTACAGCTCAGCGTTAGATCTGCTGCCTTACAGCGCCAGAGACCATGGACGCAGTTTGTACGTTCTCCCTGTGACCGCGGGGGTTTCCTCCGGGAAGCTCCGGTTTCCTCCCACACTCCAAAGACGTACAAGTTTGTAGCTTAATTGACTTCGGTAACACTGTAAATCTCCCCTCGTGTGTCGGGTGGTGCCAGTGTACGGGGTGATCGTTGGTCGGCGCGGACTCGACGGGCCGAAGGGCCTCTTTCTGCGCTGTATCTCTAAATCTTTACAGTACTCCCCTTTACTGCCACTTTGTCCGATGCTTTCAATGGTTTGAAAATTCTAGTGCTGAATCTTGTGAGTCCCTGCCCCACTTAGGCGACTTTTTAGGCGACTACAGGAGACCATGCGGTCGCCACATGGTCGCTGGTGGTCGCCGGGGTATCGCCTGGATGGTCGTGAGTCGTCTCCTCGGTCGCCCAAAGAGTTGTAGCGTCTTTCTGGTCGCCGAAAATGGCGACCTTGGGTTTGACGCCAAATGAGAGTAGCTTGACGTAGGTGCGGTCATAGGTTGTCGCCAGGTTCATGTCGGCAGTCGCCAGGATGTCGTAGGGTTGTCGACAGGTGACGTAGGGTTGTCGACTGGTGCTGACTTTGGTGAATTTCAATGTCGTAGTCGTCTTAAAAAATCACCTAAGTGGGACAGGCCCATTAGTCCAGTCTCCGATTTTTCGGTGACCTGCTATGACTAAGACATTCGCCGAAAAAAATCGCCAAATGGAACAGGCCCATAAATCTTAACAAAGTGCAACAACAGGATTCAAAATTACACAAGAAAATATCGGTATTGGTTTATTAATGTCATGTGTAGGGGGCGCTGTCCTGTGCATGGCTGCCCAGCCAGCAGCTGTCTGTCTTTTCATCTTTTTATTTTTTATTTTAGTTAGTTAAGTGTTTTGTTTGGAGGTCTAGACTTTTCAACTACCTTTCAGGGTCCCTACCTGGTCGGAGAGGCAGCTTTTCTCCAGGCTGCAGCTTCGACCCGTACGCGCGGCCTACCAGCGGGCCTGGAGCGGCGTTTCCTGTCGGGGACCGCCCAGAACCTCGGCTTCGGCAGCGGCACAGCGCTGGAGCGCTATCGTGGAGCGGGCGATGCCTTGCCTGGGTCGCCGCGCTGGAGCTCCGGTGAGCTGAGACCGCCGGGAACAACATCGCGGAGCTGCGGGACTGTGGAGCGACCAGCTGCGGGCGGCGGCGCTGAACTTTACACCGGGAGCCTGGGATCTCTAGATGAGATCGCCAGTTGTGGAGCTCCAACCGGCGCGGCCTTGTTGGCTTTGGAAGCCGCGGCCTCCAGTACGGAAGCGGCCGTTCCAGGTGTCCCAAGCCGCTGGGAGGACTCTCCCGACGCCGGAGCAACATCACCCGGCGAGAACGGCCTGGAACATCGGGCCTCCGTAGAGGCAACTGTGGAGGCCTCAATAGGCCCGACTATGGGTGAACTGGGGTTGGGGACTGGACTTTGTGCCTTCCCTCATGGTGGGAGCCATTGTGGGGGGATGTTCTTTATGTTTAAAACTCTTATTAATGTTATGTCTGTATTCCTTCTTTGTGTGCTGCAAAATGGCAAGAAGCATTTCACTTCACTACACCTAGGTGTATGTGAATGTGACCAATAAAATACCTTTGATACCTTTGTATTGGGATACAGATTGTACCATATATGAGTACTGTACAACCAAACAGGCACGGAAATCGCTGTCAAAACATGCGGGGGACACAATATCTTGGCGGCCGCGCGCGCGCTTGCTCACACACGCGAGGCTACGGCCGTGGGCCCTGTGGACGGTAACATTGGGAGCTGACCTGGTTGGTGACCGACTCCGAACTCCAGCAACAGCAGCTTCGTCCGCCCCGAATCGTGGGGCTTGAATCGGCCCGTTCACGGGGTCTTTTATCGGCCGGCGGGGGCTTCAACATCGGGAGCCTCGATCACCTCGATGCAGCAGTTTGATTTTAAGCCGCGCGGGGCGCTGAAAGGCCCCGAGAACGGGCCGATTCAGACCTTAGAAAGCGGCTGATAAAAGTCCGGATTACAAAATATGGTGGTGGGGGGGGGGCCCACCGCCTCTCAAAGCAGGGGCGGGCATGTGTGTGTCCCCTGTCCCACCCCCCCCCCCCCAGGATTTCCGCCCCTGTCAAACCATACACAAGTGCAACAGGTAGCACAATAGTGTAAAATAAATCGAGAACACAGTACAGTTTTACAGCCACTGAGAAAATGCGCAATTAAAAAAAAGTGCAAGGGCTGCAGTGGGGTAGATTGGAAGATCTTGTATTCGCCTTTAGCATGCGAGAGGTCTGTTGAAGAGCTGATAATGGCGGGGAAGTTTAGTTTAGTTTAGAGACACAGCATGGAAACAGGCCCTTCGGCCCACCGAGTCCATGCCGACACCCGTACACCAGTTCTATGTTATCCCATTTCACAAAGTTTTGGAGATTTTGAGAGACTGGAAGAAGCTATTCTTAGAAGCAGGATTAAGGCATCAGGTCCCTCCGTTTCCCCCCCCCCAATACAAAAATTCAATATGATCATAGCTGATCAATGCTGACCTCACCCCCACCTCTGGGAGATCCCCTCGATGGTAGGGAGGTCAGAGCCGATGATGGATGGGTGTCAAGGGTTATGAAAGCAGGAGAATGGAGTTAGGGGGGGGGGGGGGATAGATCAGCCATGATTGAATGGTTAAGTAGACTTGATGGGCCGAATGGCCTAATTCTGCTCCTATCACTTGTGAACTCATGAACATAATAAAAAGAAAGAAAAAACAAAAGTACGCCATCTGCATATATTCAATGAATGTTGGAGGCTGAGGAGAGTCATAAAGTCTTACAGCAGGCCCTTCAGCCCAACTTGCCATGCTACCTTAAAGATAGTGGAGTCAAGGGATATGGTGAGAAGGCAGGAACGGGGTACTGATTGGGGATGATAAGCCATGATCACATTGAATGGCGGTGCTGGCTCGAAGGGCCGAATGGCTTACTCCTGCACCTATTGTCTATTGTCTGACCAAGATGCCCCATCTTGTCCCATTCATCCATGTTTGGATCAAACTCCTCTAAGCCTCTTAGCCAAGTCTGAAGAAGGGTCTCGACTCAAAACATCACCTGTTCCTTCGCCCCAGAGATGCTGCCTGGCCCGCTGAGATACTCCAGCATTTAGAGTCTATCTTCCCTCCACGCCTTTCCTGTCCATGTACATATCCAAATATATAGAGTTTATAGTGGGAAACATTGGATGCGGAGATCTGATGGAAGTATAGAAAGCTATGAGAGGCACAGAGAGGATAGGCAGCCATTATCGTTGCCCCAGGGTGGAAATTCCAAAGGGCAGAGCTGTAAGGTGAGAGGGGCCAAGTTTAAAGGAGGTGTGTGGGGCAGGTTTTTTTACACAGAGGGTGTTGGGTGCCTAAAACACACTGCCAGGGGTGGTAGTGGGGGCAGATACAATAATGGTGTTTATGAGGCTTTTAGATCGGCAGAGAGTGGAGGGATATGCGTCACATGCTGGCAGAGGAGATTAAAGGGCCTGTCCCACTTACGCGACTTTTATGGTGACTGCCAGCACCCATGATAGGTCGCCGTAATTTTCAACAGGTTGAAAAATCAGCGGCGACCAGAAAGACTCTTTGGTGACCTCTCACGAGTCGTAGCCTCTTTCTGGTCACCGCTGAATTTTCAACATGTTGAAAATTTCGGCGACCGATCACGGGAGCCGGCAGTCGCCTGTAAAGGTCGCGTAAGTGGGACAGGCCCTTAACTTTGCATCACGAGCAAGACAAAGTGCTGGAGTAACTCAGCGGGTCAGGCAGCATCTGTGGAGGCAACGTTTCGGATAGGGACTCTTGAATTGGCATCGTGTTCAGCACGGACATTGTGGGCCGAAGGGCCTGTTCCTGTGCAATTGCTGTTCCCGTTGTTTTAGACACCCCACGCCATCCATCAATGATGCTTGGAATAAAGATGTCACCATATCAACGTCTCTGTAGGCGGTACTTTCCCAATCTCCGGGCCCTGAACCTCAAACAGGAATAACAAGTATGGGGAAAAAAATACCTCGAGGACAAGTCGTGGCATTCCTTGGGCTAGGATTCGGTCTGTAGCCTCCCCTCCACGTCCCTCCATGGGCCTTGGTATGTCTGTGTCTCTGTGTGTGTGTCAGTGTGTGTGTTAGTGTGTGTGTTAGTGTGTGTTAGTGCGTGTGTTTGACAGTGTGTCTGTGTGTGTTAGTGTGTGTTTGTCCTGTGTCTCTGTGTCTGTGTGTCAGTGTGCGTGTCTGTGTGTGTCAGTGTGTGTACCTGTGTGTGTGTTAGTGTGTGATGGTGCGTGTGTTTGACAGTGTGTCTGTGTCTGTGTCTGTGTGTGTTCGTTTGTGTTAAAGTGTGTGTTAGTGCGTGTATTTGACAGTGTGTGTGTTCCTGTTTGTGTTCCTGTTTGTGTTAAAGTGTGTGTTAGTGCGTGTGTTTGACGGTGTGTGTGTCTGTGTGTGTGTTAGTGCGTATGTTTGACAGTGTGTCTGTGTGTGTGTTAGTGTGTGTACCTGTGTGTGTTTGTCTTGTGTCTCTGTGTCCGTGTGTGTGTGTGTTTGTGTGTGTGTCTCTGTGTCCGTGTGTCAGTGTATGCAGTGTATGTCTGTGTGTGTGGATGTCTGTCTGTCTGAGCGAGTGAGTGTGTGTGTGTGTTTATGTGTGTGAGTTGTGTCTGTGCGAGTGAGTGAGTGTGTATCTGCGTATGTGTGTGTTAGTGTGTGAGTGTGTCAGCCACAGATCCCCGCTCGGTTACAATGGAACAGCCGGGTGGACAAGGGCTAAGCCCGCATTAAGTCGTGCCCAAGTGCGGAACGCAGAGTTGTAGAAGTCGCTGGTGTGAAGTTATTCTGCAGAGCTCTGCCGCACTCTCCCCTCCCCTCCCCTCCCCTCACTTCCCTTCCAATGTTCGGCCTGCCAATCAGCAGGAATGTCCTTCACCCCCCCTCTCCCCTCTCCCGATAGAGACCGCCTCAGAGTCACCAGGTAATGAAGTTCTGACCACAGAAACACTCATACACATTCTCAGAAGAACAAGGCAGCGAGCAGCGACGCTGGAGTTGCAGCAGCAGCAGCAGCAGCAGAAGCTGGATCACCAGCAGATCCCCTGAAAAGAACTTCCAAACTCGTTAAAAAAAAGTTTTCAAAACTTTTTCTCGTTGAAGAAAAGTTTCTGAAGTTATTGGGAACATGGACTGTGTTTGCCTCAGTGTCCAGACGGTGTTTTGAAAGCTGTTGAGACGGAGGTGTGACTCCTTGGCAAGGTTTTTTTGTTGTTGAATTCTGAATTCTCTTTTGGGAAAAAAAAATTTGCAACGTCTTTGAGAGAGAGGGAGGGAGAGAGGGAGAGAGACGTCTGAGAACTAACGGAGACTGCACGGGCCGGAGAGAGCGAGTGACAAGAGGAGAAGGTGAACTAACAGCCTGGCCATGTCCAAGTATAAAGAGGACAGTGATTACACCCCGACTGCGGCCATCGTACGTATCCCCGACAACGGCGATGCCTGCGACTCGCAGCCCGAGGGCGGAGAGAGGGAACGGAGAGATGGGGATACCCCCCGGGGAAGGCGGATGCTGGTCTTCCTCGACATGATCTGCATCGTTCTGGGTAAGAGTGTGGCCATTCTTGTACCACGGCTGGTGTGCTGCTCACACCCACTACCTCCGTGCCAACCTCAAATAGTATTCATTGATTCATTGTCCCATCTTACGTGATTGAACCTGGCTCTGTAACACTTATTGATTTACAGTTTATACGTATATACCCATTAGAAACAGGGGCAGGAGTAGGCCATTTGGCCCCTTTAGTTTGCCTAACTGGGTATCAATGCATTGGCTACTTTTCCTTGACTACAACCTGGGTTATTCCCTCTGATGTCTAGAAATCTTTCTCTATCTCTCCCTGTCTCTCCATCTCCCTCTCCGTCTCCCTCTCTGTCCGTCTCCCTCTCTCCGTCTCCCTCTCTCCGTCTCCCCCTCTCTGTCTCCCTCTCTCTGTCTCCCTCTCTCTGTCTCCCTCTCTCTGTCTCCCTCTCTCTGTCTCTCTCTGTCTCTCTCTGTCTCTGTCTCTCTCCCTATCTCCCTCTCTCCATCTCCCTCTCTCCGTCTCCCCCTCTCTCCGTTCCCCTCTCTCTGTTCCCCTCTCTCTCCGTCTCCCTCTCTCTCCGTCTCCCTCTCTCTCCGTCTCCCTCTCTCTCCATTCCCCTCTCTCCGTCTCCCTCTCTCTGTCTCCCTCTCTCTGTCTCTCACTCTCTAAGTTTGTCTCAATGTCTCTCTCTATGTCTGTGTGTGTGTCTCTCTCCCTATCTGTCTCTTTCTTGTCACCAATAAACCAAACTAAACTGAAGAAGGGTCCCGACCCAAAAGATCACCCATTGCTTCCCTCCAGAGATGCTGCCTGATCCAGTGAGTTACTCCAGCATTGTGTGTGAAACATGCTTGCAGCAGCCCCATCACAGCTACACTGCTTTTTTTGGTGGGAGAAAACCAGAACACACACTGGAAACCCACAGGGAGAATGTGCAATCTATACTTGAGCAGCACCAGAGGTCCATGTTCCTGGCGCTGGGAGAAACAGCTCATCGAGCCTGCATCACTCTTGCTCTGATATCCTGATCTGTTCTGTATCAAAGTTTGCTCATTGTTTGAAAAGTGACGCAGAATATTTTCCTGCATTGAAAGTGTTCGCACAGCTCACAGAGTTATAGGGCATTGAAACAGGCCCTTCGGCCCATCTTGTCCACGTCGACCAAGTTGGCATGCTGGGCTAGTCCCACTTTCCTGCATTTGGCCCATAACCCTCTCAATCCTTCCCCACCCACATATCTGCCAAAATATCTTTTTAGAAATCATAATTTATAGTTGCCTCCGGCAGCTCATTTGAGACATGGATGTCCCTCATAAATCTCTCCCCTCTCACCTTAAGCCTGTGCTCTCTACTGTTAGAATCCTCTATCCTAGGGGAAAAGACTGTGAGCGTTCATGCTATCCATGCCCCTCATGATTTTGTACACCTCAACAAGGTCACCCCTCAGCCTCCAAAGGGAAAACTCCCAGCCTGTCCACCCTCTCCCTATAACTCAAGCCCGCAAGCCCAGGTGAAGAAAGGTCTCGACCCGAAACGTCACCCATTCCTTCTCACCAGAGATGCTGCCTTTTGCTAACCAGTCAGCAGAAAGATTACATGATTACAATCGAGCCGTCCACAGCGTACAGATACAGGATAAAGGGAATAACGTTTAGTGCAAGGTCAAGTTAAAGATAGTCCAAAGGTCTCCAATGAGGTAGATGATAGCTCAGGACTGCTCTCTAGTTGGTGATAGGATGGTTCAGTTGCCTGATAACAGCTGGGAAGAAACTGTCCCTGAATCTGGAGGTGTGCGTTTGCACACTTCTGTACCTCTTGCCTGATGGGAGAGGGGAGAAGAGGGAATGGCCAGGGTGTGCGACTGGTCATTGATTATGCTGCTGGCCTTGCCGAGGCAGCGTGAGGTGTAGATGGAGTCAATGGAAGGGAGGTTGGTTTGTGGTTTTGGTGATGGTCTGGGCTGGGTCCACAATTCTCTACATGTGTTATTGTCACCCAGCTTGCCACCCTCCCTCTGCACCAGTATCTACTGCATCATCCAACATTTTTGGTTTTTGATAAGACAGGTCTAGAGGGAATATGGGCCAGTGGGACTAGTGTGGATGGGACATGTGGGTTGGTATGGGCAAGTTGGGCTGAAGGGCCTGTTTCCACTCTGTATGGCTATGGCAATTTGTATCTAGTTTAACATGCCCGATTTAAGACTTATCGATTTAGAAAATCATTTAAGATTTTAAAAAGCAGCTACGTTCTCTATAACAATTTATTATTTCATATCATTCCTTTTTTGGCATATCTTTTATTCATTAGTTCTATTTCTCAATATCACCATCTATATCTCTCTTTCCCCTTTCCTCGACTCGGTTTCAAGAAGGGTCTCGAGCAGAAGCGTATTCCTTTTCTCCAGAGATGCTGCCTGACCCGCTGAGTTACCCCAGCTTTTTGTGCCGATCCTTGCTCTAACCATTTGTTGGGCTGGAGGAGTCTTACTGTGTAGTACTGCTCCATGTTCCCGGAGTTAGGGTGGGGACTGTCAGATGTCCTTGGGGGGGGGGGGGGGGACTAACCGCTCCGGATTTGGGACAGAGCGGAGACACAGAACCCTCGTGCGGTGAAGGTACCAGCTCACAACACTCCAACTGTACGATAAACACTACTTTGACAGATTGTGCACCTTAATTGCACTATGTGGTACAATCCACCTACTTAATAACAGAGTGGTTTTTCTTAAAGCGCAGTTTATTTTATCACTCTTGTTCAGCTTTCTTCTGATCTCTCTTCTCTTCCTATAATGAGTACAGCAACCAGATCGGAGCCAATTGCTTCGTTTTTTTTAGTTTTGGGATATGGCGCGGAAACACCGAGTCTGCGCCGCCCAGCGATCCCCGCACACTAACACTATCCGACACACACACTAGGGACAATTTACATTTACGCCAAGCCAATCAACCGTAAAACCTGTACGTCTTTGGTGTGTGAGAGGAAACTAAAGATTTCGGAGAAAACCCATGCGGGTCACGGGGAGAGTGTATAAACTCTGTACAGACAGCACCCGTAGCCAGGATCGAACCTGGGTCTCTGGTGCTGTGAGGCAGCATCTCCACCGTGCCGCCCTTAATTGCTGACAAAGTATTGAGCGTCCAGGGAATTTTAAAACGTTTTATGAAATACCGTTCTTCCCAGTGTGCAGGTATTTAGTTTAATAATAATAATAATGGATGGGATTTATATAGCGCCTTTCTAATACTCAAGGCGCTTTACATCGCATTATTCATTCACTCCTCAGTCACACTCGGTGGTGGTAAGCTACTTCTGTAGCCACAGCTGCCCTGGGGCAGACTGACGGAAGCGTGGCTGCCAATCTGCGCCTACTGCCCCTCCGACCACCACCAATCACTCACACACAGGCAAAGGTGGGTGAAGTGTCTTGCCCAAGGACACAACGACAGTATGCACTCCAAGCGGGATTCGAACCGGCTACCTTCCGGTTGCCAGCCGAACTAGTTTAGTTCTGAGACACAGAACGGAAACAGTCCCTTAAGGCCAATTTCGATCACCCGCTCACACACTAGTTCTATGTTATCCCACTTTCACATCCACTCCCTACACAATAGGGGCAAATTAACAGAGTGCTAATTAAAGCACAAACCTGTATGCCTTTGGGGTGTGGGAGGAAACCGGAGCACCCGGTGAAAACCCACGCAGGTTGAAGATGCAAACTCCACAAAGACAGCACCCGAGGTCGGGGTCGAACCCGGGTCTCTGGCGCTGTGAGGCAGTGGCTCTACCCGCTGCGTATGTGGTCAGCACAACATGCGAACAGTTCCCAATGACGGACCCTGACAACGACTTGTTAGCAGTACACCCGCACAGGGGTGGCACAGCGGGCAGAGCCGCTGCCTCACAGCACCAGAGACCCCGGTTCGATCCTGACCTCGGGTGCTGACTGTGCGTGGAGTTTGCACGTTCTCCCTGTGACCGCGTGGGATTCCGCCGGGTGCTCTGGTTTCCTCCCACATCCCAAACACCTGGCAGGTTTGGAGGTTAATTGGCCCTCTGTAAATTGCCCTCCCTAGGCTGACTTAATTTATTCTATCCGTGTTCCCCAGAGATGCTGCCTGACCCGCTGAGTTATTCAGCCCTTTGTGTGAACGGGTGGTGGGTGGTTGGCATGGACTTGTTGGGCTGAATGGCCTGTCTCCATGCTGTAGTTTCCAACCAAAAATGCAACGTGTGTGTGTGTGGGTGTGCTTGCATTTGAAGCAATTGGAAGTCTGCAAATACCTGTAAGATAATAATCAATTGTCTTTGGCTGCGACTCCAATGGGCAAGAAATGACATGCACCTTCTCAATTTTCAGGTTATTTTGTTCTCTCTCCCTCTCTCCCTCTCTCCCTCTCTCCCTCCCTCCCTCCCTCCCTCCCTCCCTCCCTCTCTCCCTCCCTCCCTCTCTCCCTCCCTCCCTCTCTCCCTCTCTCCCTCTCTCCCTTCTTCCAGCACCTTGTGTTTTACTCAATAATCCAGCATGTGGTCTTCACAAGCATTATATATACGTATGTATGTATATGTATGTATGTACATGTATATGTATAAGTATAGGTACATGTCTATGTATATATATATATATATGTGTGTGTGTGTATGTGTATATGTATATATATGTGTGCATGTATAGGTATATGTGTATATATGTGTGTATATGTGTGTATATATATGTATATGTGTGTGTGTGTGTATGTGTATATGTATATATATGTGTGCATGTATATGAATTCAATGTTCAAATGCTTTCTATAAATCCTTCCTCCCAGTGTCGTGTCTTTTGATGTGAGAAATATTTAAACCACATCTAGCGATGCACTCTGAAAAGCAAAGGTCTTTATTCGAGGCCTTTGTTCCATCAAATGGACCAGCATGGGCAGTCTGGGCATGTTGGGATCTGTAGAGCTGTGGATCTATGGGAGTGCTGGCAGTATTTAAACATGCAGGGTGACAGGAACTAGACCATGCGAATGCAAAGTATGTGCCCAAAGATTGGAGGCCATAGAGGTTTTTAGTGTTGGTTTTTATCAGGAGATCTCCTACATGCCATCGATCCAATCTCGCTGAGTTTCAACCGGTCTCTCTCGATTACGAACTGGTTCCTCCCTGAAAACAGAGGAAGAAATCAGGTGCAGACCTCACTTTACACCTCCAGAAGCATTTTGGAAATGGCCAGCTGGCTTCCTCCAGCAGTTTGTTCTTACTCCAGATTCCAGCATCAGCAGTCTCTGATAATTCAATTCAATGATTCAATTCCTCGATTCAATTCATCGATTCACTTCATGGATTCAATTCATGGATTCAAGTCAATGATTCAATTCATGGATTCAAGTCATCGATTCAATTCAATGATTCAATTCATTGATTCACCATGGATTCAATTCAAGGATTCAATTCATGGATTCAAGTCAATGATTCAATTCATGAATTCAAGTCATCGATTCAAGTCACCGATTCAAGTCATCGATTCAATGATACTTGGAGGGAAAGACAACAGACAAAACAAAAATGGCAGCGGGGCTCATGTTTGTTGAAGCACACAGTGTCTCTGGCCCAACACGTCCAAACCGACCAAGGTACCCCATCTTAGCTAGTCCCATCTGCCACGCTTGGCCGACATCTTTCCCATCCAAGTGTCCTTTCAATGTTGTGATAGTGCCTGCTTCAACCACCTCCTCTGGCAGCTCGTTCCATTTACCCACCTTCCTCTGAGTGGAAAGGTTGCCCCTCGTGCTGCTACTAAATCTTATTCCTCCCACCTTAGACGTGTGTACTTTGGTTCTCGAGTCCCTGACCCTGAGTAAAATACTCTGTGTACGTATCTTATCTATTCACAACGCCACAAAGTGTCTGAAGAAGGGTCCTGACGTGAAACGCCACCTATTCCCTTTGTCCAGAGATGCTGCCTGTCCCGCTGAGTTACTCCAGTATTTTGTGTTTAGCTTCTGCCAGGCTTTGCCATGCTTTGCCATGCCCCCAATTCTCTTTTCCAGCTTTCTCACCCCACCCTCACCCTCCCTCCACCTCCTACTCTACAAGTCTGAAGAAGAGTCTGTCCATTTCCTCCACAGATGCTGTTGCCTGACTCGCTGAGATCTGCCATGATTTTATACACTCTAATGCCCCTGTCCCACTTAGGAAACCTGAACGGAAACCTCTGGAGACTTTGTGCCCCACCCAAGGTTTCCGTGCAGTTCCCGGAGGTTTTTGTCAGTCTCCCTACCTGCTGCCACTACCTGCAACCTCCGGCAACCACCTGCAACCTCCGGGAACCGCACGGAAACCTTGGGTGGGGCGCAAAGTCTCCAGAGGTTTCCGTTCAGGTTTCCTAAGTGGGACAGGGGCATTAAGATCACCCCTCGGTCTCCTGCGCTCAGGAATAAAGTCCTAGCCTGCCCAACCTCCCCCTGTAACTCAGGCCTTCGAGTCCTGGCAACATCTTTGTAAATCTTCTCTGCAGCTGAATGAGTGGAGTGAATATTCGTGCTGTGGTGCCTGCCTGGGGGACCTATGGGCTGCCTGTAATACAGGGATGTCGTGCAGTCTGCAGGATGCAGATACTGGAGCAAGAATTGTTCTGTCAAAGTATTTTCCCACGAGAGCTACTTTCCCTCTTACACTTAAGGTTAAATAAAGAAATTCACATCCAGAGCTGATTTGCAACTTTTCACCAACAGCCAACGGGTCAGTGCATCCCTGAATGATCCAACATCTGTTACAGTGGTGCAGCGGGTAGAGCTGCTGCCTCACAGGGCCAGAGACCCGGGTTCGATCCCGTCCTCAGATGCTGTCTATGTGGAGTTTGCACGTTCTCCCTGTGAGGCAAGGTCGGCGCAGTGTGTGGAGCGGCTGCCTCACAGCGCCAGAGACCCGGTTCGATCCCGTCCTCAGATGCTGTCTATGTGGAGTTTGCACGTTCTCCCTGTGAGGCAAGGTCGGCGCAGTGGGTAGAGCTGCTGCCTCACGGCGCCAGAGACCCGGGTTCGATCCTGCCCTCGGACGCTGTCTGTGTGGAGTTTGCACGTTCTCCCTGTGACTGCGTTTTTATTTTCACCGGAGGGTGCCCCGGTTTCCTCCCATATCCTAAGGAAGTGCAGGTTTGTAGGTTAATTGGTCCTCGGTACATTGAATTTGAGATTAGTTGATTGTCATGTGTGAGGTGAGGTGAAAAGCTTTTGTGTTGCGTGCTAACCAGTCAGCATAAAGACAATGCATGATTACAATCAAGCTGTCCACAGTGTACAGATACAGGATAAAGGGAATAATGTGAATGGTGTGTAGGGAGTGGATTTGAGTGTGGGATCACACAGAACTAGTGAGAACGGATAATTGATGGTCAGCATGGACTCTGTGGGACGAAGGGCCTGTTTCCATGGTGTATCTTTCAAAAAAATCAATGATTGAAATCTCCTTCCACCTTCCCTCAAAATAAATTGGTTCCTCTCCAAAAATAGAAGAACCTGATGCAATTGCACGATTTTCACCTCCAGCAATGTTTTAGAGTCTGACGTAATAAATATCGGTGGGTGGGCAAATAGCAAAGATCTTTTTAGAGAGCGATAAGGCCCTTCAGCCCAAAGAGACCGTTCTGGTCATCAACCACCACGTTTCAGCCCCAACTACCTCTGTGGCTTCCAGCACTGTCGACCATTAACCCACCGACCCGGGCATCTCCAGGGTGTGAGAGGAAACCGGAGCACCCGGGGATCAGGATCGAACCTGTGGGGCAGCACCTCCACCAGCTGTGAAAAAGCTCAGGGATTCTGTGCCGAGTTTGACAGAAACATAGAAAACAAGTGCAGGAGTAGGCCATTTGGCCCTTCGAGCCTGCACCACCATTCAATAAGATCATCTAAATCAGTACCCCTGTTCCTGCTTTTCCCCCCCATATCCCTTGATTCCTTGTTCAAGAAGGAACTGCAGATGCTGGAAAATCGAAGGTAGACAAAATTGCTGGAGAATCTCAGCGGGAGATGCTGCCGCACCCGCTGAGCTTCTCCAGCAATTTTGTCTCCCTTTAGCCCTAAGAGCTAAATCTAACTCTCTCTTGAAAATAACCAGTGAATTAGCCTCCACTGCCCTCTGTGGCAGAGAATTCCACAGATTCACAACTCTCTGGGTGAAAAAGTTTTTCCTTATCTCAGCCCTAAATGGCCTACCCCTTAGTCCTAAACTGTGGCCCCTGGTTCTGGACTCCCCCAACAGCGGGAACATTTTTCCTGCATCTAGCCTGTCCAATCCCTTAAGAAAGTTGCTGGGAAGAAGCTGCTCACTGTTTTCTGGCTCCTGGACTTTCCGAATGGCGGCAGCAAGATGCGAATGTGGCTGGATTCAGTGGCTGCTGCTCAGTGGGACATAGAACCATAGAAACATTGAGAATAGGTGCAGGAGTAGGCCATTCGGCCCTTCGAGCCAGCACCGCCATTCAATGTGACCATGGCTGATCATCCCCAATCAGTTCCTGCCTTCTCCCCATATCCCCTGACTCCGCTATCTTTACGAGCCCGATCTAGCTGTTGGTCTTTGAGTTAGTGGCCAGGAGGGTGCCCTCTCCTCTGTGTGGGGGGCAACTGGGCAAAACCCACACAGGTTGTGATGAGTTCAAGAAGGAACTGCAGATGCTGGAAAATCGAAGGTGGACAAAAGTGCTGGAGAAACTCAGCGGGTGCAGCAGCATCTATGGAGCGAAGGAAATAGGCAACGTTTCGGGACGAAACGTTGCCTATTTCCTTCGCTCCATAGATGCTGCTGCACCCGCTGAGTTTCTCCAGCACTTTTGTCCACCTTGTGAGGAGTTAAAATGCTCTGATGCGGGAGGGGGATTGTAAATCCTGCTCGCTCCTGAGAATTATGCGGTGACTGCTGACTCCGGAGTTAATGGTCACATTGCACACCCACTTCCTGTTCCTTTTCACCTTTGATAGTGCACATCCATTCATTGTTTAGTAGGCTTCGCGTTTCCTGCCATACCGTGTTCCACCCCGCCCTTCACTTTACACCCCCCACCCCCCCCCCTCTCCCCGTTTCCTCACCCATCCTCTTAACCCCGACCCCTGCAACGCCTTGGTGCGTTGGAAATGATGGGGAGAGATGTCACCACCCGTACGCCTTTCGACTGTTGCAACCAAAATGTGTTGGGCGGCCGGTGAAGCTCACAGCACGACATCGCCCCCTCCCCACTCCCCACTCCCCGGGGACCATTAGCAACCCCTGCTCCATCCATCCATCCATCCATCCGCATGGGAAAAGGACCACCCTTCCTTCCGCACCATCCACCACACCCAACGAGCACCCCCCCCCCCCCCCACCCTCAAAGGGTCAACGCTCACCGAACGACAACCCCCTTCCCAACAACATTCCCGCTGCACAGGATCAAACTCCGAATGTTGTGTCCACACCGATTTCCTGTAACACTGTGGCCGGCACTGTGTGCTGCAGTAACTCAGCGGTTCGGGCAGCGAGCATCTCTGGAGGAAAAGGACGTTTCGGGTCGGGACCCTTCCTCAGACTCCCACCCTCGTTCCCCAGAGATGCTGCCTGACCTGCTGAGTCACTCCAGCACTCCGTACCCGCAGCAGTTGTACAAGGCATCAGTGCACTCACAATTGGAGCTTGTGCCTATCTTCGGTATCGACCAGCATCTGCGGTTCCTTTATACACATTCTAAACATGCCTATTAGCCTTGACTCAATGAGCAAACAATAAGGAGTTTCAATGTGGGGCAGCGGTAGAGTTTCTGCCTCACAGCGCCAGAGACCCGGGTTCCATCTTGACTACGGGTGCTTTCTGTGCGGAGTTTGTACGTTCTCCCCGTGACCCGTGGGGATTTTCCCCGGGTGCTCCGGTTTCCTCCCACACTCTACAGGCGTACAGGTTTGTAGGTTATTTGGCTTGGTAACGTTGCAAATTGTCCCTGATGTGTGTGTGTGGGATAGTATTAATGTGCGGGGCTCACTGGTCGACGCGGACTCAGTGGGCCGAAGGGCCAGTTTCTATGCTGTATCTCTAAACTAAACTAAAATAAAACACACATGACATTTTGTGTATTGCATTTTCAGACTATAGAGACATCTAAGACGACAAGGCAGTGCTGGCTCGAAGGGCCGAATGGCTTACTCCTGCCATTGTCTATTGTCTAATGTCTAATCTTATATGTTTCAATGAGATTGCCTCTCATCCTTCTAAACCAGAGTATACAAGCCCAGCTGCTCCATTCTCTCAGCATAGGACAGTCCCGCCATCCCAGGGAATTAACCTTGTAAACCTACGCTGCACTCCCTCAATAGCAAGAATGTCCTTCCTCAAATTAGGGGACCAAAACTGCACACAATACTCCAGGTGTGGTCTCACTAAGGCCCTGTACAACTGCAGAAGGACCCCTTTGCTCATATACTCGACTCCTCTTGTTATAAAGGCCAACATGCCATTCGCTTTCTTCACTGCCTGCTGTACCTGCATGCTTACTTGCGATTCGATGCTTTACAGAGCCACACACACACACCTTCACAAACATGTTATTTAGTTTACTTTCCAGAGAACAGGCCCTTCGACCCACCCAGTCCACGTCACCAGCGATACACTAGCTCCATCTTACACACTGGGGACAATTTACAATCTTTTCCGAAGCCAATTAACCTACAAACCTGTGTGTCTGTGGGAGGAAACCGGAGCACCTGGAGAAAACCCACATGGTCACGGGGAGAAGGTACAAACTCTGTACAGACAGCACCCGTAGTCGGGGTCGAATCTCTGACGCTGTGAGGCAGCAACTCTACCGCTGCGCCTATGAAAAGTAGGAAAGGATCGAAACAGCAAAAAGCAAGACAACTATTTATTGTTTAAGGTTGCTGTAACTTGTCACGTATATGAACAGAACATTCCTGCTGGCTGTTTATCAGTGATCTCGGTGGCGGGAAATGCCGACACGCATTCCTTTTGATCCCTTATCCTGCATTCTCCCTGATGATCAGGTGAGGGGAATCGAGGAGCGTTCCTAGTGCCGGCCTCATGCGTGACGGGGTGGATGTGGAGAGGACGTTTCCACTAGTGCGAGAGTCCAGGACTCTAGAACGTCCTTTAATCAGCATGAATGGATGTTCTGTTAGGAAGGAGAGGAGGAGGAATTTCTTTAGTTGGAGGGTGGTGAATCTGTGGAATTCATTGCCACAGAAGGCTGTGGGGGCCACGTCAATGGATACTTTAAAGGCGGAGATAGGTAGATTGTTGATTAGTAAGGGTGTCAGAGGTTTGGTTCGGCGATTTGAGTGCCCTGGAGAGGAAAAGACTACAAAAAGTAGTAAACACTGCCCAGTCCATCATCGGCTCTGACCTTCCTTCCATCGAGGGGATTTATCGCAGTCGCTGCCTCAAAAAGGCTGGCAGTATCATCAAAGACCCACACCATCCTGGCCACACACTCATCTCCCTGCTACCTCCAGGTAGAAGGTACAGGAGCCTGAAGACTGCAACAACCAGGTTCAGGAATAGCTACTTCCCCTCAGCCATCAGGCTATTAAACCTGGCTCGGACAAAATTCTGATTATTAGCAACCACTTTCTGTTATTTGCACTACCAGTTTATTTATTCATGTGTGTATATATTTATATTATGGTATATGGACACACTTATCTGTTTTGTAGTAAATGCCTACTATTTTCTGTGTGCTTAAGCAAAGCAAGAATTTCATTGTCCTATACAGGGACACATGACAATAAACTCACTTGAACACTTGAACTTGAACTTATGGGGAGAAGGCAGGAGAATGGGATTAGGGGGGAGAGATAGATCAGTCATGATTGAATGACGGAGTAGGCGTGATGGGCCAAACAGCCTGATTCTGCTTCCTCTCACTAGTGGACTTATGAACGTATGCACTGCATGTTAAAGTGACGCAGAGGCAGAGGGGAAGGTCTTGGTGCCACTGCAAGAAGCAACTACCCTCGAAGGTGGGCGATACCGAAATCTGGAGTAACTCACCGGGATAGAGGCCAATTAGCCTACAAACCTGTGCGGCTTTGGAGTGTGGGAGGAGACTGGAGCACCCGGAGAAAACCCACCTCTACATTCAAGCCTGGAACGGCACCCTTAGAGGTCACGGGGAGAATGTATAAACTCCGTACACACACACAGGACCCATAGTCCGGATCGAACCCGGGTCTCTGGTGCTGTGAGGCAGCAACTCTACTGCTGCGCCACTGTTAATTGTAATATGAGGTTATCGTGCCAATATTACACAGGCCCAGTTTATTGTGATGTGGCTGTGAGGGTTTTTTTTCGTTTGGAAGCGTTTGTCTGTGGCTGCTCCGGGCTAGTGTGTCTATGGTTGCTTGTCTTCAGAGCAGTAAGTTTCTTGCTTGCTTGTGATGAGCTGCAACAAGGGCATGTGTGGTTAAGGATGCACTGAGCCTCCTTGCTGGGTACTTCATGGGATGTGAACTCTTCGCCCATGGGTTGAGCAACAAGGACGCTGCTTCCCTGTGGACCAGACTTGGCAGAGCAAGTGGGAACATGCTGACCTGTTAACATCTACATTCTGCAGCGTTGCGGGTCTGCGTTCTTAAAGGGGACTCTTTATCTGTCCCAGGACTAACCCGCTTCCCCTCCTGAAAGCATCTCAGTGCCACAGGTAGCCTTATGAAAAGCCACCAGCCCTCTCAGTAAGATAGCCACAAAGTGCTGGAGTACTCGTATGTGTAGGAAGGAACTGCAGATGCTGGTTTACACCGAAGATAGACACAAAATGCTGGAGTAACTCAACGGGACAGGCAGCATCTCTGGAGAGAAGGAATGGGTGATGTTTCAGGTCGAGACCCTTCTGCCATGAATCTGGAGACGTGTATTTTCATACATCATCCATTCTTTCTCTTCAGAGATGCTGCCTGGCTTGCTGAGTTACTTCAGAATTTTGTGTCTATCTCCAGTTTGAAATGGCTTAGTTCCGTTTGGAGATGCAGCGTGGAAACGTGCCCTTTGGCCCACCGCGTCCACGCCGACCAGCGGCCATCCGTACGCTAGTTTTATCCCACACACTACAGAAGCCAAGTAACCTGCAAACATGCAGGTCTTTGGAATGTGGGAGGAAACCGGAGCACCCGGAGGAAACCCACGCGGTCACAGGGAAGACGTGCAAACTCTGTATATTCAGCACCTGAGGTCAGGATGGAACCTGGGTCTCTGGCGCTGGGAAGCAGCAACTCTACCGCTGTTCCAGCAAACCCATCCAACGCTGATCAGACATATTTGAAGCATTTGCACTGTGGTTAACTAATGCTGATGAGGGTCGAATCTAGTGAACTTCAGGGCGCATGTCTTGGCAGCTGTAATTACCCAGTCTTTGTTCAATAACTCTTGGAAATGTCCGTCAAGGAGGCGTGCAGAGAAATATCAGAGTTCCATCAAGAGTTTAACTTCTGAGTAACTCTATAAGGAGAGGCCTCCAGAACCAGGGGCCATAGTTTAATGCCCCTGTCCCACTTAGGAAACCTGAACGGAAACCTCTGGAGACTTTGCGCCCCACCCAAGGATTCCGTGCGGTTCCCGGAGGTTTTTGTCAGTCTCCCTACCTGCTTCTACTACCTGCAACCTCCGGCAACCACCTGCAACCTCCGGCAACCACCTGCGCCCCACCTCACGGAAACCTTGTGTGGGGCGCAAAGTCTCCAGAGGTTTCCGTTCAGGTTTCCTAAGTGGGACAGGGGCATAAGAATAAGTGGGAAGCCATTTAGAACGGAGGTGAGGAAAAACGTTTCCACACAGAGAGTTGTGACTGTGAGGAATTCTCTGCCTCAGAAGGCAGTGGAGGCTGGTTCTCTGGATGTTTTCAAGAGAGAATTAGATAGAGCTCTTAGGTATAGCAGAGTCGAAGGATATGGGGAGAAGGCAGGAACGGGGTATTAATTGTGGATGATCAGCCATGATCACATTGAATGGCGGTGCTGGCTCGAAGGACCGAATGGCCTACTCCAGCACCTATTGTCTATTGTCTATTGGGATGCAATGACTTGCAAGGTGAATATTTTTACTGCTTGTTTCCCTTTCCTATGACTCAGTCTGAGGAAGGGTTTCGACCCGAAACATCACCCATTCCTTCTCTCCAGAGATGCTGCCTGAGCTACTCCAGCATTTTGTGTCTACCTTGGGTTTAAACCAGCATCTGCAATCTGACACTTTATTTCACCTCCCCCTCAGCTAACAATGTACCATTCTACATTTCCTTGTGCATCATGTTCCCTTTGATCTGTGTTTTCACACCTTACCCCTCTCCATATCTCTCATGCCTCCCTCTCCCCTGATTCTGTCTGAATGAAGGGTCTCGGCACGAAAGGTCACGGATTCCTTCTCAGGTCAGGCAGCATCTGTAGAAGGAATGGATGAGAGTGTTTAGGGTCAAGACGCAACGAGATGAGAGACACAAAATGCTGGAGTAACTCAGTGGGACAGGCAGCGTCTCTGGAGAGAAGGAATGGGTGATGTTACGGGTCGAGGCCTACCTTCAGGCTGAGGAAGAATTCAGGTTGATCACTGAAGAATGGGTCTCAACCCAAAATGTCGCCCATTCCTTCTCCCCAGAGATGCTGCCTGGCCCGCTGAGTTACTCCAGCATTTTGTGTCTATCTTTGCTTCAGTCTATATGCAGTTCACTATGTTGGAGCCAGTCCATCTCAATTGGCAGTAGTCGAGTCCCCTGGGGTGAGGAGCAGTCCTCTAGTCACTGAATCGGATTAGTGTTGGCCACTGTGGCTTTAACCCTGTGTTCCACCGAGCTCCCACAACCAGCACCTGGTGAGTCGGCTCCAAGCCTCTCCCATGCTGGCACCAGCATTGAAAGCACTTTGACCAGAGGCGTAGGCCAAAGATCGCATGGTGAACAGTGTGCCATCTGTCACTGGAGAAGCAGAGGAAGGTTGGCTGGGGGGGGGGGGGCAGAGAGGGACAGATAACAAGAGGGTTATAAGGACCCTATGAATCAGAAGGTGGGTGAGGGGTTACACAGCAAAGGGCATCTCTTCCGAAATGGTCTGTGGCACTGAGACTGCTGTTGCATCAACAGGTTGGAGGTTGGGTGTGGAATACTGGGCTGGGACAAGGATTGGAGCTAGGACGGGAGCGATTTGGGAAGCGTGGAATAGTCGTGTGATCCTAGTGCCGTTCTTCAGTTGAAATGTTTTGCAACAGTTAGCAGTGTTACCAGAACACAGTGGCGCAGCGGTAGAGTGCCTGCCTCACAGCGCCGGAGACCCGGGTTCGATCCGGACCACGGGTGCTGCTTGTATGGAGTTTGCACGTTCTCCAGCGTGGGTTTTCTCCGGGATCTCCGCTTTCCTCCCACACTCCAAAGACGTACAGGTTTGTAGGTTAATTGGCTTGGTATCCTTGTAAAATGGCCCTAGTGTGTGTGGGATAGTGTTAGTGTGCGGGGATCGCTGGTCAGCGTTGGCCCTGTTTCCCTAAACCAAACTAACGCTGTTGATAGGTCTGGAGAAGGGTTTCGGCCCGCAACGTTGCCTATTTCCTTCGCTCCATAGATGCTGCCTCACCCGCTGAGTTTCTCCAGCATTTTTGTCTAATGTTGACAGGTAATATGGGGAGGGAATTCTCATGGAATAATTGTATAGGTGATACCAGAGGGAGATGTCTGGAGTAGGTTGTATTCAATGGCATTTGGTCCAATGTAATAAGAGGGCGAATCATGCATCTTTCCAGTCGAAATGTCTATTTGTTACAAGGTATAATTTTAAAAATAATCCATTAATTGAATTATTAACCAGCTCAGGATGTTCCAAACTGGTTTAAAGATAATGAGATGACTTTGAAGTTATTTCCATGTTGTAATATTCAATTATAGCAATCGGACATATGCTCTCGGAGTTTCATGTACTTGATTGCGATACAAATATTGTTCAGGGCCCTTTAATTTATTTTCAGCCCAGCTCCTCTTCCTGAAGGGCAGATGATGCCTGGCTTTGATTCATCTTGTAGATCTTAAGCCAACTTAGTGTCGCAGCAGTAGAGTTGCTGCCTTACAGCACCAGTGACCCCGGTTCCATCCTAACTATGTGTGCTGTCTCTACAGAGTTTGCACATTCTCCCTGTGACTGTGTGAGTTTTCTCCAGGTGCCCCGGTTCCCTCCCACACTCCAAATACGTGCAGATTTCTAGATTCTGCAACTGTGTGTAGGATAGTGTTCGTGTACAGGTAGGTTGGTATGGACTCGCTGGGCCGAAGGGCCTGTTTCCACGCTGTATCTCTGAAGTCAAGTCTAAAGCGTAAACACCAGGGACTTGAACTGGACAGGTTCAGATGAATATGGGTGCAATATAGGATTGAAGAAAACTTTGTGAAAATCTATTCTTGCACGTCTTGCCTAGAGTAGTGAATAATTTCAGTTTTAGTTTTAATTTTGGTCATATCACATATACCAAGGTACAGTGAAAAGCTTTTTTGATGCGTGCTATCCAGTCAGCAAAAAGACTATGCATGATTACAATCGAGCCGTCCACAGTGTACAGATACAAGATAAAGGGAATAACATTTAGTGCAAGATAAAGTCCAGTGAAGTCTGGTTTAAAAATAGTCCCAGGGTCTCCAATGAGGTAGATTGTAGGTCAGGACCGCACTCTAGTTGGTGATAGGATGGTTCAGTTGCCTGATAACAGCTGGGTAGAAACTGTCCCTGAATCTGGAGGTGTGCGTTTTCACTTTTCTGTACCTCTGGCCCGATGGGAGAGGGGAGAAGAGGGAGAGACCAGGATGAGACTGGTCCTTGATGATGCTGCTGGCCTTGCCGGGGCAGCGTGAGGTATAGGTGGAGTCAATGAAAGGGAGGTTGGTTTGTGTGATGGTCTGGGCTGAGTCCACAATTCTCTACAATTGTCTCCAATGAGGTTTGGTTTAGTTTAGTTTAGAGATGCAACACGGATCCAGGCCCTTCGGCCCACCGAGTCCGTGCCGACCAGCGATCCCTGCACACTAACACTATCCTACACACACTAGGGACAATTTTAAATTTATACACTTATACCAAGCCAATTAACCAACAAACCTGTACATCTTTGGAGTGTGGGAGGAAACCAAAGATCTCTGGGAACCAATGTGGCCACGGGGAGAAGGTACAAACTCCGTACAGACAGCACCCGTAGTCAGGATCGAACCTGGGTCTCCTGTGCTGCAAGCGCTGTAAGGCACCAACTCTACTGCCTGGGGTGGGTGATAGGCCGGGAATGCTCTCGAGTTGATGCTGTCCTCATCTGCCGTCTACCCCCAACCTGAATGGTTTGCTAAGTCACGGCCTCATGGTAGGTTGAACGTTAGGGCTGTTTACTCTGAGGAGCCCATGAATTCCTCTCATGAATGAGGCTCTTTGACTCACCGATGTCCTTGCGGTTGAAGCTCCAAGGCCCTGAGCTCCCCGGGTCGATCACTGACCTGCTTGTCTACCTCTACATTCAAGCCTGGAACGGCACCCTTAGAGATCAACAGCTCCCAGAGAGGAGGGCAAAACATATTTGTGTGTGCTTCTTAAAAATAATATTGCAACACCTAAACATTTCACTGCCACTGAGCTATTCAAATAGAATTCAGCTGCAGAGTCTTGGGGCTGTGTGAAGCAAAGTGTTTAAATAGGCAGGTACACAAAAAAGCTGGAGAAACTCAGCGGGTGCAGCAGCATCTATGGAGCGAAGGAAATAGGCAACGTTTCGGGCCGAGACCCTTCTTCAGACAGGCAGATGGGACTAACTTAGATGGGAACATAGGTACGAAGAGCTGGAGTAACTCAGCGGGACAGGCGGCATCTCTGGAGAGAAGGAATGGGTGACGTTTTGGGTCGAGACCCTTCTTCAGACTGACAGTGTATGGGATTATAAGAGCTTAGACGGGAATCTTGGGTGGACAAAAATGCTGGAGAAACTCAGTGGGTGAGGCAGCATCCATGGGGCGAAGGAATAGGTGATGTTTCAGGTAGGGACCCTTCTTTAGATGGGAATTTTGGTTGGTCTGAACAAGTTAGTTCAGTTTAGAGATACAGCGCGGAAACAGGCCATTCGGCCCACCGAGTCCACTCCGTCCAGCGATTCCCACACGCTAACACTATCCTGCACACACTAGGGACAATTTACAATTATACCAAGTCAATTAGCCTACAAACACCAACGTCTTTGGAGTGTGGGAGGAAAGCGGAGAAAACCCACGCAGGTCACAGGGAGATCGTAAAAACTCCGCGCAGACAGCACCCGTGGTCAGGATCGAACCCGGCTCTCCGGTGCTGTAAGGCAGCAACTCTACCCCTGCCGCCCAAAGCACTGCGGTCTTGGGTTGACCTGTTCCTAAGCCAAGTTGGGCTGAAGGGCCTGTTTCCATGACTCTGTGACCCTATGCATTTGCAGGGAATGGGGGGATATGGATTACGTGCGTGGGGAGGAGATTAGGTAGTATGTTCGGCATGGACATTGTGGGCCGAAGGGCCTGTTCCTGCAGTGTTCCATGTTCAATGAAACAGTACATTGATTCACCTTTCAAATATTGATTATTAAATCAAGCATCGAGATCCAGTAGAAAACTTTTGTTTGCTAATAGATATTATCTGATAGCAAATATGATCTGATATTTACTATCAGATAACAATGACCATGAGAGATATCAAGCCAAAGACAAACACAACAGGTAGACTGAGGAGAAAAACACCAGAGTGCAGAATATATGTCGGTTTCCAGCATTGTAACGTTTCAGTTCCAGAGACAAAGTCCAATGTCCGCACCGAGCTATGTTTGCAAATCAGGACCGTACCCTAGTTTGTGGAAGGACTGTTCAGAAGCCTGATGACAGAGGGGAAGAAGGTGTTCCTGAGTCTGGTGGTGCTCGCTTTCAAGCTTGCGTATCTTCTGCCCGACGGAAGCAGGGGGCAGAGGGAATGAGCGGGGTGTGAGTGGTCTTTGTCTATGCTGGATGCCATATGTTGGACACAGCACATCTTGAAGAAATGCGATTCCTCCTAATAGATAAACCAGACCAATTCTTAACGAATTGGTCTCCATTTATTGACTTCTTGGACGCATGTGTTGCAACAGAATCGTAAGAATCAGCTGTTTCAGGTCTGGGTGAAAGATGGTGAAGAATACAAATACTCATCTCCTATTTTCTACTCTTTCTCCCACTCTTTCTTCTTTTTTACTTTTCTCCCTCACTCTCTCCTTCTCTTCGTTTCCTTTGTCTTTCTTTACACGCACTACACGTTTTTGTGCTCTCTATTATCTAGTCTCTTTTTCTCTCTCTCGTTTCTTTAAAAAAAAATGAAGTTGTACATAGAACGTAACATGCCAACATATATTTGGCACCTGAAAAAAGGTCCCACTGTATTGTACTTACTTCTAATAAATAAACAAACTAAAAAAAACAAGACTATGTTGGATGCCCTCCTGAGGCAGTGGGAAGTGTGGATGGGGTCCATGTGACATGGACTGGCCCACATCTGCAACACTCGGCAATTTCTTGCAGGTCGTCAGTAAGAGTACCAAACCAAACCATGACGCAACCCGATAGTGTGCTTTCTTGCAGTGAAACTGTAGACGTTAGTGAGAGATGTTGGATATATGCCGATTTGTAAAGCAATCATCCTACCCAGAATAGGAGCAGGGAGTTGTACAGGGTCTTGGTGAGACCACACCTGGAGTATTGCGTACAGTTTTGGTCTCCTAATCTGAGGAAGGACATTCTTGCCATAGAGGGAGTACAGAGAAGGTTCCCCAGACTGATTCCTGGGATGTCAGGACTTTCATATGAAGAAAGACTGGATAGACTCGGCTTGTACTCGCTAGAATTTAGAAGATTGAGGGGGGATCTTATAGAAACTTACAAAATTCTTAAGGGGTTGGACAGGCTAGATGCAGGAAGATTGTTCCCGATGTTGGGGAGGTCCAGAACAAGGGGTCACAGTTTAAGGATAAGGGGGAAATCTTTTAGGACCGAGATGAGGAAAACATTTTTCACACAGAGAGTGGTGAATCTGTGGAATTCTCTGCCACAGAAGGTAGTTGAGGCCAGTTCATTGGCTATATTTAAGAGGGAGTTAGATGTGGCCCTTGTGGCTAAAGGGATCAGGGGGTATGGAGAGAAGGCAGGTACAGGATACTGAGTTGGATGATCAGCCATGATCATATTGAATGGCGGTGCAGGCTCGAAGGGCCGAATGGCCTACTCCTGCATCTATTTTCTATGTTTCTATGTTTCTATGATTAGTACAGGCCGACAATTGAAGGGGTACATGGATTGGAGGGAAATGGGACTAAATCGGTTGGTCGTCATGGAGGAGTTGGACCGAAGGGCCTGTGTTCCCATCGCTGTATATATCTTTACAACTCTTATGTCTATGACCTGGACAAGTGGCAAGATGCATAATACAACAGTGGCGGATTGTACGTGACTGAGTTGGCTTTGGACTTTGTATCGGGCCAAGTCTTATGCAAATCGCACCAATTCTCCCGCATGATAGCTTTTCCCAGAGTCCACAGTTCAAGGAAAACATTAGCTGGGTCCGCAAACACCTCCCTGTCCCACACAGAATGTGAGTACGTGAAAGCCTGGTTGCTGATCACACCTGGTTGGGATGTGTCGGAAGGAACTGCAGATGCTGGTTTAAACCGAAGATGGACACAAAAAGCTGGAGTGACTCAGCGGGACAGTCAGGAAAAAGGAATATGTGACGTTTTAGGTCAAGACCCTTCTTCAGACAGTCTGAAACGTCACCTATTTCTTTTCTCCAGAGATGGTGTCTGATCCACTGAGTCACTTTTATGTCTGACCCGCTGAGTCAGCTTTTATATCTATACCAGGATGGGACATCCTTTCTGGCCAGGGCGACCACGCCTCTCCTCTCGTCCCAGTTGCAGAGGTGAGATCTCTTGGCCACATCTCGGCCGAACCACTGTCCTTTCCAAAGTCCTGGCCTGTAACGTTGGGAGCAAAAACCATTTCGGGCATCTACGTCCATTTTCTCCAGCAAGAGTTTCTTGGGAGAGTTTGTGATTGAAATCCTGCCATTTCGTTCATTTTCACTCTTTAGAGATACAGCGTGGAAACAGGCCCTTCAGCCCACTGAGTCCCCACTGACCAGCGATCTCCCCCCACACTAACACTAGGGACAATTTTCAATTATACCAACACATTTAACCTACAAACTTGTCCGTCTTTGGAATGTGGGTGGAAACCGGAGATCCTGGAGAAAACCCACTCAGGTCACGGGGAGAACGTACAAACTCCGTACAGACATCACCCGTAGTCAAGATCGAACCCGGGTCTCTGGCGCTGTGAGGCAGCAACTCTACCGCTGCGCCACCGTGCCTCATAAATCTCCCTTCTGGCATTCGCAAGCAAGGGTAGCAACAATAAAGAAGACACCTAGGCATTTGTAGACACCTAGGGAACTGCAGGTGCTGGTTTACAACAAAAAAAAGATTTAAAGTGCTGGAGTAACTCAGTGGAGTTATTCCAGTGTCTTTCTCTGCATATGCAGCATGGTGCGCTGACAACAACCTGGCCCTTAACTCCAAGAAGACCAAGGAGCTCATTGTAGACTTCAGGAAGTCCAGGGGCGGCACGCACACCCCCATCCACATTAACGGGACGGAGGTGGAACGTGTTTCTAGCTTCAGGTTCCTGGGAGTCAACATCTCCGATGACCTCTCTTGGACCCACAATACCTCAACTCTGATCAAGAAGGCTCACCAGCGTCTCTTCTTCCTGAGGAGACTGAAGAAGGTCCATCTGTCTCCTCAGATCCTGGTGAACTTCTACCGCTGCACCATCGAGAGCATCCTTACCAACTGCATCACAGTATGGTATGGCAACTGCTCTGTCTCCGACCGGAAGGCATTGCAGAGGGTGGTGAAAATTGCCCAACGCATCACCGGTTCCTTGCTCCCCTCCATTGAGTCTGTCCAAAGCAAGCGTTGTCTGCGGAGGGCGCTCAGCATCGCCAAGGACTGCTCTCACCCCAACCATGGACTGTTTACCCTCCTACCATCCGGGATGCGCTACAGGTTTCTCCGTTGCCGAACCAGCAGGTCCAGGAACAGCTTCTTCCCGGCGGCTGTCACTCTACTCAACAACGTACCTCGGTGACTGCCAATCACCCCCCCCCCCCCCCCCCCGGACACTTATTATCACTTATTATTATTTATTCAAATCATTTGCTATGTCGCTCTTCCAGGGAGATGCTAAATGCATTTCGTTGTCTCTGTACTGTACACTGACAATGACAATTAAAATTGAATCTGAATCTGAATCTGAATTTGGATAGTGTCTACAGTGCAGGAGAAGGCGCTTTTCCAGCCAGAGAATCGGGTGACATTTCAGTGCTGTGGGTAAGGCAGCCAAGGTCAGGGGAGGCTGGACCTGCTTAGTATGTGTGCCTCAGTGATCCACAGTACAATGGCTTCATTCACAAGCCATCCACCCTCCCCTCGGACCTGAAGCTTTCTCATACAGCTGTTCTGCTGGTTCTTTATTTCTGGTCCTTTGCCTGTTAGCCCTGGAAGCAGAGAGTGATTTGTTGGCTCCAAGGTTTGTTGTTGCCCAGGGGAGTTCCGCTCCTTCCATCTCTCGGCTCGTCTTGAATTCCAGCCCCTTTTCCAGGAATATGGTGGAGCAGTTCCCGGCAATCAGTTGCTGGCTCTCGTTTGCCTATAGTTTGGCACGGCCATTGACAGGTGGGGAATTAGCCAGTGAGGCAGCCTTGTAGTTAATGGAAAAGGATTTCAATAGGCGTGTGCACTTAGAGTCTAGAACAGAATAGGGTGGTGCAGCGGTAGAGTTGTTGCCTTACAACGCCAGAGTCCCGGGTTCGATCCTGACCACGGGTGCTGTCTGTGTGGAGTACGTTCGTTCTCCCCGTGACCTGCATGGGTTTTCTCCGAGATCTTTGCTTTCCTCCCACACTCAAGCTGTGCAGGTTTGTAGGTTAATTGGCTTGCTAAAAATGTAAATATGTAAAAATGTCCCCAGTGTGTGTAGGATAGTGTTAGTGTGCGGGGATCATTAGTCGGTGTGGACTCAGTGTGGACTTTTTCCGCGCTGTATTACTAAACTAATACAGTGCAGCTCAGCATCAGGCCCTTCAGCCCATCCTAACTACAACTAGAAAGCAGTCTCGAACTACTATCTACCTCATTGGAGTCCCTCGGACTCTCTTTGATTGGACTTTATTGACTTCATCTTGCACTAAACATTATTCAAGTTATTCCCTTATCATGTATCTGTACACTGTGGACGGCTCGATTGTAATCATGTATTGTCCTTCCGCTGACTGGTTAGCACGCAACAAGAACTTTTCACTGTACCACAGTACACGTGACAATAAACTAAACTCAACTCAACAATGTCAATGTCGAATATCATACCAGGTTGAACTAATCTCCTCTCCCTGCATATCCATGTTCCTTTCCAAAAGTTGCTTAAACGCCACTATTGTACCTGCCTCTGCCGCCGTCCCTGGCCGTGTGTCCCAGGCACTCGCCACCCTCAGTGTAAACAAAAACTTGGCCCGCACATCTCCTTTCAACTTTGCTCCTCTTATCTTAAAGCTCCGCTCCCTAATCCACTTGGGCGTCATTTGCAAATCCCAAAATCCTGGGGCACCGCGCGCGACCATGCGTCTCTGCCTACGTCACCACACACCGTGCGCACGTAATGCGCACCATGCACGCATCTTGTGTGCGTCACGCGTAAATTATGTAGCGTAAATGGCGCGCAAATGACGCCCAGGTGGGACAGGCCCTTAAGGTGACAACCTTGATATTTCCACAAACTGGGAGCAGCACATACAGTAGCGGACTGGGTCTAAAAATGTTGGTTGCCAGGAGACAAAGGGGGCCCACTTCATTAGGGGCCCACTTGCCATCGGGCAAGCTGACACCCTGGCCAGTCCGCCACTGAGCACACACATATCCTGGATATGTGGACAAGAAAGGTGTTAGGTTAAATAAGATAACAGCATTGCAGGATCTCATTGTCCCAGCCAGCATTCGTCGAGGGAATGGACTGACGATGTTTTGGGTCAGGAACCTTCTTCAGACAAGTTTGTATTCAGATACAAATTATTCTGCACAGTTCATCCTGATGAATCACCATCATTGTTCCTGTTTGCAAATATATTTATTTTGCAGCGCTGTTTAGTTGGGTCTCTCTATAACAAGGGTTCCCAACCCGGGGTTATTTACCCCCAGGGGATAAATTTGTTGATTCTGGATTTGTACATTTATTTCTCATTGACTGACTGTGTTTGGTTCTGGTATACCGGTATCTGTTCATCAGTCTGAAGAAGGGTTTCGGCCCGAAACGTTGCCTATTTCCTTCACTCCATAGATGCTGCCGCACCCGCTGAGTTTCTCCAGCATTTTTGTCTACCTTCTGTCCATCATTAGTTGTTCATAAATAAGTGAAATAACATTGTTATGTGCTATTAAAGTTGCCAGGGGTAAATGGGGCGAAAAAGGTTTGGAACCCCTGTACTATAACATACTGAAATTGTACATAAGGGCATCAGGCTCTATATTGTGGATGTTTCTGTCTGCTATGACTGTTCTTAGTTCCAATTGAGACTTTAGAGAAACAGGTCCTTTGGCCCATCTAGTCCGCACAGGCCAGTGATCACCTCGCACACTAGCACTATCCTACACACACACTAGGGACAGTTTACAAATTTACCAAAGCTAATTAACCTGCAAACCTGCACGTCTTTGTAGTGTGGGAGGAAACCAGAGCACCTGGAGAAAACCCACACGGTCCCAGGGAGAATGTACAAACTCCAAACAGAGAGCACCCGTAGTCGGGATCGAACCCGGGTCTCTGGCGCTGTAAGGCAGCAACTCTACCGCTGCGCCACTGTGCAACACCTACAATTTCAGATAACCGGCTTCCCAGTTGATGTCAGCACTGTGCAGGTCTGATATAAAGTCATCCCCCTGACCTACATGGTATTGTCAATGTCATTGGTGTAACCTTGGATTTGAGGAATGTTACAATTTCTCTATGCAGAGACTCTGTGCATCTACCCGATCTATTCCTCTCATGATCTTATACATATCTACTCCAGCACTTTGTGTTCCTCTAATCCAGGTGGCTTTTCCATGTCATCTTGTGTCTCTAAGGAAGGCTTAAGCCTAAATGTCATCACCTAACATTGCGTTGGCGTGGTGCATGTGTGGGTCTGGCTGGGCAGAATGAGTGTGCCGGGATGTCGTCGGTTCGAGACCTCGAGCTGCCTCTGACTCCAGCACCGGCCGTGTGATTCACTGCCCGTCAGGCTCTCTGTGGAAGGGAAGCTTCGATGATTCCCAGCACGCCCATACATTCACCAGAAGTTCCACTTTGGGGAATTGCAGCGCAATTCTTCCTGACAGGAGACGGGACAGAGGAAAGGGAAAGGAGAGAGGTTTTCAAGTTAGATACTGTGTCCAAATCTGCCTTGGGGAAGTCAGTGGCCTTGCTATGGCCCCTTTTTGATTGAGAGTTGGGGAGTTATACAACATGGAAACTGGCCCTTCGGCCCAACTCAAGGTGTCTATCTCATCTAGGCTAATCCGTTTGATCCACATGGTTCTAAATCTTTCTTTCCCTGAGGCCATGCACATTTATTTGGACCTTTGTAATTATAGCTGCCTCTCCAACCTCCTCTGGCAGATTTAGTGCAGCTTAGAGATACAGTGTGGAAACAGGCCCTCAGGCCCAGCGAGTCCATGCAGACCAGCAGTACACCAGCAGTTGCATCCTACACACTAGGGACAATTTACAGAAGCCAATTAACATACAAACCCAGTGAGACCACACCTGGAGTATTGTGTGCAGTTTTGGGCCCCTAATTTTAGGAAGGACATTCTTGCTATTGAGGGAGTGCAGCGTAGGTTTACAAGGTTAATTCCCGGGATGGTGGGACTGTCATATGCTGAGAGAATGGAGCAGCTGGGCTTATACACTCTGGAGTATAGAAGGATGAGAGGATATCTCATTGAAACATATAAGATTTTTAAGGGCTTGGACACGCTAGAGGCAGGAAACATGTTCCCGATGTTGGGGGAGTCCAGAACCAGGAGCCACAGTTTAAGAATAAGGAGTAAGCCATTTAGAACGGAGACGAGGAAACACGTTTTCTCACAGAGAGTGGTGAGTCTGTGGAATTCTCTGCCTCAGAGGGCAGTGGAGGCCAGTTCTCTGGATGCTTTCAAGAGAGAGCTAGATAGGGCTCTTAAAAATAGCAGAGTCAGGGGATATGGGGAGAAGGCAGGAACGGGGTACTGATTGGGGATGATCAGCCATGATCACATTGAATGGCGGTGCTGGCTCGAAGGGCCAAATGGCCTACTCCTGCACCTATTGTCTATTGTCTATAAACCTGCACGTCTTTGGAGTGGAGGAGAAAACAGGAGCACCCGGAGAAAACCCATGCACTCACAAACTACGTACAGACAGCACCCCGTAGTCAGGATCGAACCCGGGTCTCTGGTGCTGTAAGACAGCAACTCCACTGCTCCGCCTCTGTGCCGCCCAAATCTTGAGCTGACCCTTTGTGTTGAAAGGCAAGAGTGTTTAATTGTCGTATGTACTGACAGAAGAGTCTGAAGAAAGGTCCTGACCTGAGCCGCCATGTTCTCCAGGGATGCCGCCCGACCCGCTAAGTCACTCCAGCACTATATCTCTCTTTGGTATCAACCACCATATAGTTTAGTTTAGAGATACAGCAGGGAAACAGGCCGTTCAGCCCAACAAGTCCATGCTGACCAGCAACCACCCGTACACTAGTTCTATCCTATACACTAGTGACAATGTAGAGAAGTCGATTAACCTGAGTCACTTCAGTACTTGGATTAAATATGAGCCCAGGAGTTACACAATCCTAGTTTATTAAAATAATATTTGGGCTGAGGTGTTAGATTACTTCATTTATTAGCTGTGGCATTATTGTTGGGGAAATCCCTTGTGCATTGGGGAAAGTGGTATGCTTTTGCGATGAGAAGGTTCATTGTCAGTTTGAAACTTCCTTGTACAGCATGAGGAAGGCGATACAGGGCGTGTTCGGTGTAGTGTTTGTCTCTGAGCTAATTTCCTGTAAGGGTAGGGCTCGGGAAAGGGAATTCCTGTTTAAACCTGGTGTCAAACACTTGTCGGGGAGAGGTGGGGATACACTTCCTGTTTAGGGTGTTTGGTTTTAGTTTACCTTAGAGATACAGCCACGGAGACTGGCCCTTCGGCGATCCCCGCACATTAACACGATCCTACACACGCCAGGGACAATTTACAATGAAACCAAGCCAATTAACCTACAAACCTGCACGCCTTTGGAGTGTGGGAGGAAACCGAAGATCTTGGAGAACATTCATGGGGAGAACATACAAAACTTCGTGCAGACAGCACCCATAGTCGGGATCGAACCCGGGTCTTTGGCGCTGTAAGGCAGCAACTCTACTGCTACACCACTGCTGCGTCTTTAATGTTATGTCCTAGGAGATGCATTTTCCATCTCGACTTGAATGAAGTGGTAAATCAAATTAAAATGCCCTGTTTTAATAACCCACTCTCTAAACGGTAACAAACATCTGCCTATCAATACCCACCTCATCTGTATCCACCTATCACTCACCCGGCTTTCCCTGCCCCTCTCTGCCAGCGTTCAGTTTAGTTTAGTGTGGGTTTTTTTTAAATAATCTTTTTATTAGAGGCAGGTACATATCATATTAAAAACATTTCATGTATATCATTCCTACATTACTAATATTATCAATTGATATTAACTCTGCTTCTAGTATTTTTTTTAAAATATAGTGTAGTTTAGTGATACAGTGGTGGGAAAAGGCCCTTCGGCCCACTGAGTCCGTGCCGACCAGCAATCCCCATATACTAGCACTATCCTACACCCTAAGGGTAATTTACATTTTTTTTATGGAAGCCAATTAACCTAGGATTTTGGAATGTGGGAGGAAGCCGGAGCACCCGGAGAAAACCCACAGGGAGAACATACAGACAGCACCCATAGTCAGCATCGAACCGGGGTCACTGATGCTGTGAGATAGTAGCTCTGCCGCTGTGCTGCCATGTATATATATTTTTTACAGGACAAAACGTCACCTATCCATTCCCTCCACAGATGCTGCCTGACCCGCTGAGCTCCTCCAGTGCACTGTGGTTGATGTCAAAGTTTACGGAAGTGGTTCATGCATTGGGGAAGTTGGTGTCTACAAGAGCTGTCACAGTGGCCATGGTAGACAAAAGTGCTGGAGAAACTCAGCGGGTGCAGCAGCATCTATGGAGCGAAGGAAATAGGCAACGTTTCGTCCCGAAACGTTGCCTATTTCCTTCGCTCCATAGATGCTGCTGCACCCGCTGAGTTCAACCTCGTCTACCTTCGATTTTCCAGCATCTGCAGTTCCTTCTTAATCACAGTGGCCATCTTCCTTCTCGCTCACCGCATTGTCTTGTCTCCCGCAGCCTCCCTGCCCTTCTTCATGGTGGAGTTCAACCTCGTCAGTCCCTACCACCGTGGCTTCTACTGCGACGACGAGGCCATCACGTACCCACTGAAGGTGTCGGAGACAATCAGCGACACCGTGCTCTGCATTGCCGGCATCTTAATCACCGTGGTTGCGGTAAGTCTGCGCGCTTGCTCCGTGCCTTTGACATTCACGGGAAGGCGGGCCCCGGAGGGGTACAGCAGGCGACGGCTTTGGTGGCATGTTCTCTCCTTGCAGACCTCTGTGGAGGAGAAAACCCACACAGGTCACGGGGAGAACGTGCAGACTCCGTACAGACAGCACCCGTAGTCAGCATCGAACCCGGATCTCTGGCGCTGTAAGGCAGCAACTCTACCACTATGCCACCCTTGAGAATGAATGAATGAATAGGTTTATTGGTCAAGCACATTCACATACAAGGAATTTGCCTTGGTGCTCCGCCCGCAAGTGACAACATGACATACAGTGACAGTTAGGAATGACACATAAAACATTAAACATTAGTAATAAAACATTATCGATTAAACATATGAATTAAATAAAATACCAGAGCAAAAGTAGGCTACAGATTTTTGGTTATTGAGTAGAGCTACTACTCGTGGACAACCATGCCAGGGGGTGCTGCCTTCCCCACAGTGAGTGAGGATGCCAGTGTTCCTCCCGCCTCCTCTCCAGTAGAGATGCTACTTTACTAGAATGTTGCCTGGGTTTCAGCAACTAAGTTTTACTAGAATGTTGCCTGGGTTTCAGCAACTAAGTTACAGAGAAAGGTTGAACAAGTTAGGGCTTTATTCTTTGGAGCGCAGAAGGTTAAGGGGGGACTTGATAGAGGTTTTTAAAATGATGAGAGGGATAGACAGAGTTGACGTGGTAAAGCTTTTCCCACTGAGAGTAGGGAAGATTCAAACAAGGGGACATGACTTGAGAATTAAGGGACTGAAGTTTAGGGGTAACATGAGGGGGAACTTCTTTACTCAGAGAGTGGTGGCTGTGTGGAATGAGCTTCCAGTGAAGGTGGTGGAGGCAGGTTCGTTTTTATCATTTAAAAATAAATTGGATAGTTATATGGATGGGAAAGGAATGGAGGGTTATGGTCTGAGCGCAGGTGTATGGGACTAGGGGAGATTATGTGTTCGGCACGGACTAGAGGGGTCGAGATGGCCTGTTTCCGTGCTGTAATTGTTATATGGTTATATGGTTAGATGCTCTTATAGCAGCCTAGTATCACATGCTCAGATTACAGAGAGCATGTGGGCTACTGAATTTATACATTGGGTGAAGTTGGGGACACTTTAAAACTCACTTCTTCATGGGTTGGGTGGAATGATGTCCAAGTAGTCCTTTACTTTGGTGGTGCAACGGTTGAGTTGCTGCCTTGCAGCACCAAGGGCACGACCTCGGATGCTGTGTGTACGGAGTTTGTACGTTCTCCCTGTGACCACGTGGGTTTTCTCCAGGTGCTCCGGTTTCCTCCTACACTCTAAAGACGTGCAGGTTTGCAGGTTAATTGGCTTCGGTAAAATAGTAAAATGGCCCCAGAGTGTGTAGGGTAGTGTTAGTGTGTGCGGGGGACGCTGGTCGGTGCGGGCTCGGTGGGCCAAAGGGCCTGTTTCTGCACTGTATCTCGAAACTAAACTGGGAAAAGAACCAGTTTCACACGGTAGATCGAGCTGGTGAGACAACTATCAGACTGGGAAGAGTGATGAGACATGGAACTGGGAATCTTGATGTTCAGTAGGTGCTTTGTGAAGAGTGGGTCCATTTCTGCATCTGGAAGATGGTGATAGAAACATAGAAAATAGGTGCAGGAGTAGGCCATTCGGCCCTTTGAGCCTGCACCGCCATTCAATATGATCATGGCTGATCATCCAACTCAGTATCCTGTACCTGCCTTCTCTCCATACCCCCTGATCCCTTTATCCACAAGGGCCACATCTAACTCCCTCTTAAATATAGCCAATGAACTGGCCTCAACTACCTTCTGTGGCAGAGAATTCCACAGATTCACCACTCACTGTGTGAAAAATGTTTTTCTCATCTCAGTCCTAAAAGATTTCCCCATTATCCTTAAACTGTGACCCCTAGTTCTGGACTTCCCCAACATCGGGAACAATCTTCCTGCATCTAGCCTGTCCAACCCCTTAAGGAATCAAGAATCTATCTATCTTTGCCTTAACAATATCCATTGACCTGGCCTCCACAGCCACCTATAAGATCCCCCCTCAATCTTCTAAATTCTAGCGAGTACAAGCCAAGGGATGGCTATGTAATTGAATTTATTTATTTGTCATTCAGGCCTTTCGGTCTGAACGAGATTTCGTTTCCCTGCAGTCATACATATAATAAAAATGACAAAAACACACCATCAACACAAATTTAACATCCACCACAGTGAGTTCACCAAACACCTCCTCACTGTGATGGAAGGAAAAGTCCAAAAGTCAAGCAGAAAACAGGTTGCACTAATGCAAGATCAATGTAAAGCAGAGCTCAGATCCTCACTCTAACAACTGACGAGGTGCCTACACAAAGAAGACGTCAGTCCACAATGGCGAGCTATAAGGTTCATAAACATCTGACTGTAGTAAGTTTAACAGGCGCTACTGTACAATTGCTCCTCATCCCCCATCAGGGAGCTGCAGAATTTATGGAAACTTTAACAAGACCTGTTTAAGTGGAAATAGGGAACATCTGTTCAATCTGATTGGAGGTTAACCTTAACACAAGGTTATATAAAGATGTCACATGATGACTAACAGATGCTGGGAATGCAGCGTCATCGCTTAGCAACTGCTTTAACCCTGTCAGTGCCGTCACCAAGCCAAGGAGAGAACGACAGCTGAACACTGCTTGTGTTACCTGTGGGCTGGGTGGGACTAAGGTCCTGTTTCCGCACTGTATCTCTAAACATAGAAACATAGAAAATAGGTGCAGGAGTAGGCCATTTGGCCCTTCGAGCCTGCACCGCCATTCAATATGATCATGGCTGATCATCCAACTCAGTATCCCATCCCTGCCTTCTCTCCATACCCCCTGATCCCTTTAGCCACAAGGGCCACATCTAACTCCCTCTTAAATATAGCCAATGAACTGGCCTCAACTACCTTCGGTGGCAGAGAATTCCACAGATTCACCACTCTCCGTGTGAAAAATGTTTTCCTCATCTCGGTCCTAAAAGATTTCCCCCTTATCCTTAAACTGTGACCCCTTGTTCTGGACTTCCCCAACATCGGGAACAATCTTCCTGCATCTAGCCTGTCCAACCCCTTAAGAATTTTGTAAGTTGTAAACTAATTGAACAGGAATCTGCGGGGCAGCCTTTTTCACACAGAGGGAGGTGGGTATATGGAACGAGCTGCCGGAGGATGTAGTTGAGGCAGGTACTATCACAACATGTAAAAGACATCTGGACATTTCATTGTTCTATCTGGGACATATGACAATAAAACACTTTTGACAAGTCCGTCCAGTACATGTAGGTACAGCACGATGGCCCAGCGGTAGAGTTGCTGCCTTACATCGCTTGCAGCGCCGGAGATCCGGGTTCCATCCCGACTACGGGTGCTGTCTATACGGAGCTTGTCCGCTCTCCCCGTGATCTGCGTGGGTTTTCTCCGAGATCTTCCGTTTCTTCCTACACTTAAAAGACGTACAGGTTAATTGGCTTGGTATAAGTGCAAATTGTCCCTAGTGTGTGCAAGATAGAGTTAAAGGTGCGGGGATCGCTGGTTGGCGCAGACTCGGTGGGCCGAAGGGCCTGTTTTCATGCTGTATTTCTAAACTCATCTAAACATAGAAACATAGAAACATAGAAATTAGGTGCAGGAGTAGGCCATTCGGCCCTTCGAGCCTGCACCGCCATTCAATGTGATCATGGCTGATCATCCAACTCAGTATCCCGTACCTGCCTTCTCTCCATACCCTCTGATCCCCTTAGCCACAAGGGCCACATCTAACTCCCTCTTAAATATAGCCAATGAACTGGCCTCGACTACCCTCTGTGGCAGGGAGTTCCAGAGATTCACCACTCTCTGTGTGAAAAAAGTTCTTCTCATCTCGGTTTTAAAGGATTTCCCCCTTATCCTTAAGCTGTGACCCCTTGTCCTGGACTTCCCCAACATCGGGAGCAATCTTCCTGCATCTAGCCTGTCCAACCCCTTAAGAATTTTGTAAGTTTCTATAAGATCCCCTCTCAATCTCCTAAATTCTAGAGAGTATAAACCAAGTCTATCCAGTCTTTCTTCATAAGACAGTCCTGACATCCCAGGAATCAGTCTGGTGAACCTTCTCTGCACTCCCTCTATGGCAATAATGTCCTTCCTCAGATTTGGAGATCAAAACTGTACGCAATACTCCAGGTGTGGTCTCACCAAGACCCTGTACAACTGCAGTAGAACCTCCCTGCTCCTATACTCAAATCCTTTTGCTATGAAAGCTAACATACCATTCGCTTTCTTCACTGCCTGCTGCACCTGCATGCCCACTTTCAATGACTGGTGTACCATGACACCCAGGTCTCGCTGCATCTCCCCTTTTCCTAGTCGGCCACCAAAGTACGTGGATGGGAAAGGTTTAGAGGGCTATATGGGCCAAACGCGGGCAGGTGGGAACCAGTGTAGATGGGGCATCTTGGCCAGCATGGGGAAGTTGGACCGAATGGCCTGTTTCCATGCTGTATGGCTCTGTGGACATTGTGGATGGAGGGGGGGAGAGGAGGAAGAGTTACAGAATATTAGAGAGACATGACTTAATAAAAATAATGACACCCACATCATCGCATTCCTGATTTAATTGAGTTTTGTAATATGTGGTGGGCAGATTAATAAAAGGTTTCAGTCATTATTTGGTAATTAACTAAATTAAAATATTTCAATCAAAGCTAATCACTTTAGGATTAGATAGTTTAGTTTATGGTCAGATGCAGTGAGAAGATTTTTGTTGCATGCTATCCAGTCAGCAGAAAGACCGTCGGAGCAGACCCGGTGGGCCGAAGGGCCTGTTTCCACGCTGTATCTCTAAACTAAACTACACTATATAGATGATTGCAATCAAGCCTTCAAAGTGAGCAGAAGATAGACACAAAGTGCTGGAGTAACTCAGCGGGTCAGGCAGCATCTCTGGAGATAAAGGATGGGGTTGGAACCCTTCTTCGCAAAGTATAGCTACAGGATAAAGGGAATAGCGTTTAGTCCAAGATAAAGTCCGATGAAAGTGGTCTCCAATGATGATAGGTCAGGACCTCACTCCCGTTGGTGATAGGATGGTTCATTCACTAGTTCCATCAATTTCACATAACTTTAATCACAGGTAGAGTCATTGAGACTCGCAGCACAGAAACAGGCCCTTCGGCCCACTTATTTCATGCTGACCCTCAACCACCCATTCACTGATCTTCACAGGAAACCCTCGGACTGTCTTTGATCGGACTCTACTTGCTTTATCTTGCTCTAAACGTCATTCACAATATTCCCTTTATCCTGTATCTGTATACTGCGGATGGCTCGATAGTAATCATGGATCGTCTTTCCGCTGACTGGTTAGCGCGCAACAAAAGTGTTTCACGTGCAGCTCGGTACACGTGACAATAAACTAACTACGATGACTATGGATGGATTTAGTTTGGTTACAACTGGTGTCAGGTGCTGACATTTGAATTGAATATTTTATTGTCACCTGTGACAAGTCACTGTGAAATTCTTTGCTTGACCACCCAAGGTATGCAAATAGTCACCACCTAAAGGGCACTGACAGTTACAAAGTGTCCCGTGCTGGGTCCCCCTTTGTTCTTCCCCCCCCTCCCCCCCCTCCCTCATGGCGGTTCCCCCATGCTGGCTCCTCTTTTGTTCTCCCCCCCTCTTACAGTGGTCCCCCCTTTCACTAAGAGGGGTCAGCTTTTCGGACAGGGTGTGGTTAGGGAATACATGACAGAATGTCACGACCAAGTCCCTCGTTATTTCCGGCTTCCTTGACATCCTGTGGATCTTCTGTGGCATCCCGTGGTGACACGAGATACCATTAGTCAGGGCCCGTCGTCAGATATCCTGAGCTGGCATTGCATTGAGGAAGTATAGCGTGTTCCCGGATGACGCGACTGATTCAAACACTCGCTCCCTCTGTTTCATCTGCTGTGCGTCACTTCAAATGTGTAGGAAGGAACTGCAGGTGCTGGTTTAAACCGAAGATAGACACAAAAGGCTCGGATATCTCAGCGGGTCAGGTAGCATCTCTGGAGAAAGGTAGACAAAAGTGCTGGAAAAGCTCAGCGGGTGCAGCAGCATCTATGGAGCGAAGGAAATAGGCAACATTTCAGGCCGAAACTCTTCTTCAGACTGAGAGTCAGGGGAAAAGGAAATGAGAGATATGGAAGGTGGTGTAGAGAAATATAGAACAAATGAATGAGAGGATGAAGCAGAACTCTCATCAGAGAGAGGAGGGGAACTTCTTCAAAGTAGACATTTCCTGAGGAGATTCTGCAGACGAAATGTGCCGGAAGGAACTGCAGATGCTGGTTTAAACTGAAGATAGACACTAAACATAACCTGGTCCACTGAAGCCCAGCAGACATCCATTGCTTGTTATTATTTAGAGATACAGTGTGGAAACAGGCCCTTCGGCCCACCGAGTCTGTGCTGTTATCACTCCCCTACACACACCAGGGACAATTTTTAATTTATACATTTATACCAAACCAATTAACCTACAAACCTGTACATTTTTGGAGTGTGGGAGGAAACTGAAGATCTCATGCGGTCACGGGAAGAACATACAAACTCCGTACATCCAGCACCCGTAGTCAGGATTGAACCCAGGGTCTCTGGCACTACAAGGCAGTAGCTCTACTGGTACACCACACTTTGTTGCTAGTTATCACCGCTACACTTCTAATGGCTCTGTTTGGCTAGTGTAGATTGGACATGTTGGTCGGTATGGGGAAGATGGGCCGAAGGGCCTGTTTCCATGCTCTATGACTCTATTCAAGACTTCCCCCTTATCCTTAAACTGTGACCCCTTGTTCTGGACTTCCCCAACTTCCTTCTCACCGCTCCCGTCCGGCAGCACAGAGACAGGCCCTTCGGCCCACCGAGTCCACATCAAACCAGCAATCCCTGCACACTAACACTTTTCTACGCACACTAGGGACAGTTTTACATTTACACATTTTTAATCCAAGCCAATTAACCTACAAACCTGTGCGCCTTTAGAGTGGTCAAGAAGGAACTGCAGATGCTGGAAAATCTTCAAGAAGGATTTCCAGTCTGAAGAAGGGTTTCGGCCCGAAACGTTGCCTATCTCCTTCGCTCCATAGATGCTGCTGCACCCGCTGAGTTTCTCCAGCATTTTTGTCTACCTTCGCCTTTAGAGTGGGTTCTTTTTTAATCGTTTCCTCTCAATTATTTGACCATAGATTACTTAAACGACATGCTAGAATTATAGCACCTGTATTGGGATAGCTTTAGAAGAATCTGAATTTGAAGCAAGGAAGGTGGTTTAGTTGGAGATGAAAGGTGTGCTGCCGGTGTTTATCGTGAGCAGAGCCAAGCTGGGCAAGGTTAAAGTTGGGACATTATATAACTTGGCTAGGTGTTGTTTGCATTCAGAGTTTACAAGCTGAAACAAGGCAAAGGATCGATCGGAGAGTCTTGCTCCTGCAAGGAAATGTGTGAAAAGGAACTGCAGACGCTGGTTTATACCGAAGATTGACTCAAAAAGCTGGAGTAACTCAGCAGGACAGGCGGCAACTCTGGGCAGAAGGAATGGGTGACGTTTCAGTACATCACCCTTCATCAAACTGAGGAAGGGTCTCAACCCGAAAAGTCACCCATTCCTTTTCTCCGGAGACGCTGCCCGGCCCGCTGAGTTACTGCAGCATTTTGTGTCCGTCTTCCCACAAGGAAATGATTTGGCCCCAACCGACTGTAAGGAAAGCGAGCTGGGACTGATACCTGTGGGAATCAGGCTGAGCGAGAGAGGTGGTACAAAAGACGACATCAATCAGTGCTTTCAGGAGCAGGAACACAGTGACATGGGAACTGTACACGGGTTCATTGTGAAGGTGACTTAATAAGTTGGCCTTATTAAGGGCCTGTCCCACTTTCACAACCTAATTCACCACCTCTGCCAAGTTTGCCCTTGACTCATACTGGCAGCATGGTCGTCACGAGGAGGTCGTAGGCAGGCCGTGATGCTCGTCCTAGGTACTCGTGGCATCAAGTAGGTCGGCGGGTTTTTCGAGCATGACGAAAAATGTCCACGAGTAAAAAAGGTGGTGAAAGTGGGACAGGCCCTTTACTTTAAAGACTTTGTTCTTTTAATGTTTGGATTATGCATCTCATTCACGGAGGAGATTTATTCATAATTACACCAGGGAATTATCGCAGGCATAGATTTTATGAGCTGAACTTGCACCATTATTGATTCATTCCTTGTGTTCGTCAAGTCATTGTGTAATAAGCAGCATTGCTTTGGAGATCGTGCCACGCTCCTGTGCAGTAACTCATTCTGACGTACAAACCTTCCCTCGTCGTGACAAGACCTACAATGGCCATAACATCTGGAAGGAAAGGAGCAGCCAAATAAAAAGATAGCCACTGTGAGCAAGAGCTGATGATCCCTAACCAGTGATGTCATCGCATTTGTAATAGGGAACGATATTAACACATTGCGTTTATTTTGCAAGGAGTCTAAGTCAGAGGATGTGGTTTTAAAGGGATTGGGGCGACAGGGTTGCGCAGTGGAAGAGTTGCTGCCTTAAGGGCCTGTCCCAGTTGGAGATGTTTTTGTGCCATCTGCCGGCATCATTGACTGGCGTATCTGGTCACCGAAACGTCACAGCGTGATGCGGCGTGATGACGTACGACGCGCGATGTTTTTTCAAGTATCGCAACGATTTTCTTTGTCGCCGCTGGTTTTGAAATGTTCTAAATCTTTTGGCGACACTGATATGACGGCGAAAAAAATCGGCAAGTGGGGCGTACAGCGCCAGAGACACGGTCCTGACTCTGGGTGTGGTCTGTACAGAGCTTGTACTTTATGTGGCCTGGTGTTTAAGAAGGAACTGCAGATGCTGGAAATCGTAGAGATGCCACATTTTTCGCTTCACCTCCCCCCTTGACTCCATTCAAGGACCCAAGCAGTCGTTCCAGGTGCGGCAGAGGTTCACCTGCACCTCCTCCAACCTCATCTATTGCATCCGCTGCTCTAGGTGTCAGCTGCTCCACATCGGTGAGACCAAGCGTAGGCTTGGCGATCCCTTCGCCCAACACCTCCGCTCGGTTCGCAATAACCAACCTGACCTCCCGGTGGCTCAGCACTTCAATTCCCCCTCCCATTCCCAATCCAACCTTTCTGTCCTGGGCCTCCTCCATGGCCAGAGTGAGGACCACTGGAAATTGGAGGAGCAGCACCTCATATTCCACTTGGGCAGTTTGTACCCCAGCGGTATGAACATTGACTTCTCTAATTTCAGATAGTCCTTACTCTCTCCTCCCCTTCTCAGCTTTCCCTCGGCCTACTGACTCCACCTTTTCCTTTCTTCTTCCTGCCCCCTCCCCCTCACATCAGTCTGAAGAAGGGTTTCGGCCCAAAACTTTGCCTAATTCCTTCGCTCCATAGATGCTGCCTCACCCGCTGAGTTTCTCCAGCATTTCAGTCTACCTTTATGTGGCCTGTTTGTGTTTCCTCCGGTTTTGTTTGTAGGTTAATTAGCTTGTGTGTGTAGGATAGTGTTAGTGTCGCTGGTCAGTGTGGGCTCTGCCTGCCTCTGCACTCTATCTCTAAACTAAACTAAATAACTCTGGGATGCGGGAGGAAACCGGAGCACCTGGGGAAAACCCCCGTGGTCACAGGGAGAATGTGCTGACACTGCACAGACAGCACCCGAGGTCAGAATCAAACCCGGGTCTCTGGCACGGTGGGACAGCAGCTCCACCCGCTGCACAGTTGTTGTATTTTAAAGCAGCTCAGTGAAGTTCAGGAGGGCTCTGCAGTAACACAGCTACTGACAAAGCGGCCGGTGGGTCTCTGGCAGACGCGGGCCGTGCAGTGTGGGGGGGATCAGAGGGGAGCGATCGAGGCTGGAAGAACCAGCAAGATTTTCATCAAGGGATGCAGATGAGATCATAAACCAGACATTAATCACAACCATTTGTTGTGTTTAGGCAGCTAGCTTTCACCCAGCACCTTATCGCAACTTCAAGACGTCTCAAAGTATTCTCAGTCAATTAATTACTTGGTGAAGCCTGATCGTTGCTTTGTGGACTGATGCAGCCGGCAATAAGAAATGACTCAGTCAGATGGGACTAAACTTGTTTCAGTTTAGAACAATTAGACATCTTATTGAAATATAAACGTCGAGGTGTCTCAATGAGAGGTGTTTCACAGAGGAATCTACAAAGCAGGGATGTGGTCTGAACAGTCTTGCCTGAAGAAGGGTCTCGACCCAATATGTCACCCATTCCTTCCATCCAGAGATGCTGCCTGTCCCGCTGAGTTACTCCAGCATTCTGTGTCTCATTTCAGTCTCGAGGCAATGTTTTTTAGCTTAGTTTAGCAATACAGAAAGGAAATAGGCCCCTCGGCATGCCAACCAGCGATCCCACACACACACACACACACACACACACACACACACACACACACACACACACACACACACACACACACACACACACACACACACACACACTCTAGGGACAATTTACACTAATACCAAGCCAATTAGCTGACAAACCTGCACGTCTTTAGAGTGTGGGAGGAAACCAGAGCACCCGGACAAAGCCCACGCGGGTCACGGGGAGAAGGAACAAACTCTGTACAGACAGCACCCATAGTCAGGATCGAACCCGGGTCTCAGGCACTGTAAGGCAGCAAATCTTCCACCGTGCCTCCCAGGTGGAATTTGGTTTGAAGTGCCTCGATACCTGGGACGTGGCTGTCATTGCAAACACTCCCTCCTCCCCGTGACTGGATGGGGTTAATAAAACTGCCTTGCTGTGTCAGCAGTTTCTTCCCGCGGAGGAATTCCTGTTTGTTAGTAACACGCTGGATGTCATCTGCGCTTGCATGTCTGTGCCCCCTCCCCCAGTGCTGAACAATGCTGGCAAAGGGGAGGGGGCACACACTCGTGTGCCGCGGAAATTACCTTGGCATTGCCGTTGCACCGACATAGATGTCAAGTCTGCCTTGGACGTGACATGTCTGACGTGCTATAACTGAGTGGAAGACACAAATGGGAGGCGTAAGGTCAGGTCAACGAGCTAGCTGCCTGATGCGCAGACACAAATAGAATCTTACGTTGCTTTGATTTGGCAGAGGATGTTACTTGAGGAAACTTGAAAGGTCAGCGTGTACCTTGAATGAACAATAATCTACCATCTACGCAAATGCAGCGTCCGTTTCCCACTGCCTTAAATAACAATAGCCCTGTCGCCCCGACCTTGAGCCGTAATGAATGGCGTTGCCACGGGAAGTTTGTGTTAATCACTTCATGAATCAGATTGCAAAGCTCAGCAAGTTTACCCTGTGTATCCTGCATTGGTAGTGGTGGCCAGTGGGGTGGGATTGGCAGCCGGAAGCTCGGTAACAGGCCCTTCGGCCCGCAATACCCATGCTGAACATGGTGCCAATATCCCTCCATCCATATCCCTCCATCCATTCCCTGCATATCTATGCTACCTATCTAAAAACCTCTTAAACAGTGGAGTTGTTGTCTTACAGCGCCAGAGACCTTTGTTCAATCCTGACTACGGATGCTGTCTGTGTGGAGTTTGCACGTTCTCCCCGTGACTGTGTGGGTTTTCTCCAGGTGCTCCGGTTAACTCCCACATCCCAAAGTCGTGTGGGGTTATACGTTAATTGGCTTCTGTAAATTGCCCCTAGTGTGTAAGTTAGAATTAGTGTTTGGGTGTGATCGGTGGTCAGCGCTGTATCTCTAGAGTCTAACGTTTAAAAAAAACCTTGAGGGCAACAAACTCCTGATTGTGCTGCTCTTCCCTCTCTTCACACTGCCTTCCCCCCCCCCCCCCCCCTCTTCCCCACCCCTCCCAAGCCTAGTCGAAGGTGAGAGAAGAGGCCCTGCAGAAGCCTGGGGCCTACCTAGATCAAGTTCCGCTTTTATGCGCCGAGGATCGGATTTTAGGCTTTTTTAAGTTTAGTTTAGTTTATTGTGACGTGTACGGAGAGAGTGAAATGCATTTGTTGTGTGCTATCCAGTCAGTGGAAAGACGATACATAATAATAATGATGGATGGGATTTATATAGCGCCTTTCTAATACTCAAGGCGCTTTACATCGCATTATTCATTCACTCCTCAGTCACACTCGGTGGTGGTAAGCTACTTCTGTAGCCACAGCTGCCCTGGGGCAGACTGACGGAAGCGTGGCTGCCATTCTGCGCCTACGGCCCCTCCGACCACCACCAATCACTCACACACGTTCACACACATTCACACACAGGCAAAGGTGGGTGAAGTGTCTTGCCCAAGGACACAACGACAGTATGCACTCCAAGCGGGAGTTATGATTACAATCAGCCCATCCACAGTGCACAGTTACAGGGTAAAGGGAATAATGTGTAGGAAGGAACTGCAGATGCTGGTTTACACAAGACAGACACAACATGCTAGAGCTGAAGACAATTAATGGCCATTAACGGGTTAATGGCCCCGACCACGGGTGAACAAGGAACTGGCTGAACCCTGTTGTCTTCCACCACAGTGAAGTGGATATTTGTGTTAAATTTTATTTTGTATTGTGTGTTCTTTTTAAGTGTATCGCTGCTGGCAAATTCATTTCACTGCACCTTCAGGTGCATGTGACGAATAACATTGACTTTGGCTTTGACATTCAGAGTCTGAAGAAGGGTCTTGACCCGAAATATGACATTCCTTCTCTCCAGGGATGCTCCCTGCCCCGCTGAGTTACTCCAGCAATTTATGCCTATAAAGGGAATAATGTCTAGTGCAAGATAAAGTCCAGTACACTCCGATTAAAAATGGTCCAAGGGTCTCCAATGAGGTAGATAGTAGCTCAGGACCGCTCTCTGGTTGTTGGAAGGATGATTCAGATGCCTAATAACAGCTGGGAAGAAACTATCCCTGGATCTGGAGGTAAATTTGAGGAAGGACATCCTTGTGATTGAGGCAGTGCAGCGTAGGTTCACGAGATTGATCCCTGGGATGGCGGGACTGTCATATGAGGAAAGATTGAAGAAACTAGGCTTGTATTCACTGGAGCTTAGAAGGATGAGGGGGGGATCTTATAGAAACATATAAAATTATAAAAGGACTGGACAAGCTAGATACTGGAAAAATGTTCCCAATGTTGGGCGAGTCCAGAACCAGGGGCCACAGTCTTAGAATAAAGGGGAGGTCATTTAAGACTGAGGTGAGAAAATACTTTTTCACCCAGAGAGTTGTGAATGTATGGAATTCCCTGCCACAGAGGGCAGTGGAGGCCAAATCACTGGATGGATTTAAGAGAAGTTAGATAGAGCTCTAGGGCTAGTGGAGTCAAGGGATATGGTGAGAAGGCAGGCACGGGTTATTGATTGGGGACGATCAGCCATGATCACAATGAATGGCGGTGCTGGCTCGAAGGGCCGAATGGCCTCCTCCTGCACCTATTTTCTATGTTTCTATGTAAATGGTAACTTGATAAATGGTGGCAAAATATGGCGGCTCGTGCATGCGTGATCTTTGCGAAAACAATGTTACGCACACATGACTATAAAACAGCTCTGAAACATTGGACCTTGTGCATGTTCAGATCCGTTCCACACTCCCAGCTGTGGAAGGTGTGACCCAACTGTGTTGACAGAGAAGGAAGTTTGAGGAGGGAGGAGGACAGGGTGATTAAATGGCACACAGTTAATTATTTCTTTTCCCCCCCCCTCCATTTATTTTTGTTTCCCCGCAGATCGCCTTCAGTGAGAGTTACAGGATCCGATGCCTGAAGGAGAAGACCAAGTCGTTTGTCTCCAATCCCTACGTCTCGGCCATCTACAAGCAGGTTGGCTGCTTCCTCTTTGGCTGTGCCGTGAGTCAGTCGCTCACCGATCTGGCAAAGGTGGCCGTGGGCAGGCTGAGGCCCAACTTCCTGTCCGTCTGCAAGCCCGACTTCTCCAAGATCAACTGTTCCCGGGGATACATCGAGGTTTACGACTGCAACGGAACGGACTCGGCAGTCACTGAGGGCAGGTGGGGCGCTGGCAGCAATTGTCTCTGTTTAGCGAGTGTCGCGATTTCCCACCGAGCCAGGCACTGCCCACCGCCAATCTGTCTCCCGACCCAGTCTGGGGTGGGTGTTGCATCCAGCAGCTGGTTAGACCCTGCTGGGACTTTATGCTGGGAATCTAGTTAGGTTCTGCTGGGACTCCAGTGTTGCCCCTGTCCCACTTAGGAAACCTGAACGGAAACCTCTGCAGACTTTGCGCCCCACCCAAGGTTTCTGTGCGGTTCCCAGAGGTTGCAGGTGGTTGCCGGAGGTTGCAGGTAGTGGAAGCAGGTAGGGAGACTGACAAAAACCTCCGGGAACCGCACGGAAACCTTGGGTGGGGCGCAAAGTCTCCAGAGGTTTCCGTTCAGGTTTCCTAAGTGGGACAGGGGCATTAAACTCTACTGGGACTCCAGTTAGACTTTGCTTAGACTTTGTCTAGGACCAGAGGTCATAGCCTCAAAATAAAGTAAGGGGTAGCAGAATAAGGGATAAGCCATTTAGGACAGAGATGAGGTAAAACTTTTTCACATTGTGAATCTGTGGAATTCTCTGCCTCAGTGGGCGGTGGAGGCCAATCCTCTGGATGCTTTCAAGAGAGAGTTAAATAGGGCTCTTAAAGATAGCGGAGTCAGGGGTTATGGGGAGAAGGCAGGAACGGGGTACTGATTGGGGATGATCAGCCATGATCACATTGAATGGCGGTGCTGGCTCGAAGGGCCGAATGGCCTACTCCTGCACCTATTGTCTATTGTCTAAAAGGACGTATATTTAGAAAGTTGCTGAATTGGAATTTCTTCTAGTCAGAGGGTGGTGAATCTGTAGAACTCATTGCCACAGACGGCTGTGGAGGCCAAGTCAATGGATATTTTTATGGTGGAGATTGGCAGATTTTTGATTAGTACGGGTGTCGGGGGTTTTGGGGAGAAGGCAGGAGAATGGGGTTGAGAGGGAGAGATAGATCAGCCATGATTGAATGGTGGAGCAGGCTTGGTGGGCCGAATGGCCTGATTCTGCTCCTGTGAACTTACGAACTTGTGAAAAGTGGCTGTTCCGCCCACTTTCCTAAAGAGGCAATTATGATTGGCAATAAACGCCAGAAAAGCCAGGTCCCGTGACTTAAACAAACAAAGCTGGCTCATTCTCTGTATTTAGCAAACACCAGCAAAGATCTTATGCTCCGCTATAGGATCTTTGAACACCAGAGGTTAGATTAGGTGTGACTATCCGAATCCTATTGTCATGCACTCTTGTGTGAAGGTGTTGGGCAGCACATGCGTAAGACGCAAGATATATCATTGCCCATTGAAGTACTTGTAGAGTCTCTCTGGCATAGAGCTCTTCCTTTCACCTGAGTGATAGTCATATTGTCAGGACTCGAGGGCCTGAGCTACAGGGAGAGGTTGAGCAGGCTGGGACTCTATTCCTTGGAGCGCAGGAGGATGAGGGGTGATCTTATAGAGCTGTGCAAATGAATGAGAGGAATAGATCGGGTAGACGCACAGAATCTCTTGCCCAGAGGACATGGGTTTAAGGTGAGGGGAAAAGATTTAATCGGAACCTGAGGGGCACCTTTATCACACAAAGGGTGGTGGGTGTGCGCAATGAGGTAGTTGAGGCTGGGACTATTGCAACGTTTAAGAAACATTTAGATGGGCACAGATCAGTCTGAAGAAGAGTCTCGACCCATTCCTTCTGTCCAGAGATGCTGCCTGACCCGCTGAGTTACTCCAGCATTTTGTGTCGACATTCGATTTAAACCAGCATCTGCAGTTCTTCCCTATACATTTAGACGGGTACATAGATAGGACAGGGTTAGAGGGATATGGGCCAAACTCAGGCAGGCGGGGACTGTAGAATCTACTAAATCCCACGACAGAAAGCAAAGAACAAACGAGACTGAGCTGAGCCAGACACCTTGTGTCACGTTTATTCCAGAGGCCTCTTTTTACTTTCACTCTCACTAATTATAACCAGTGTTTAGATAAGGCCAATGAGTGCGTCTGACCTTGGAGTTGTTATTGAGCTCTTAGGGCTGGACCTACTCGTGAGGCTGCAGGCGAGTCGCTTGCGTAATAGGTTGTATGCAAAACCAACGTGGGTGTGAGGGAGCCACAGGACTAGTGTTGATGGGGCATGTTGGTGAGAGTGGGCAAGTTGGGGCCTAAGGGCCTGTTGGTGAGAGTGGGCAAGTTGGGGCCTAAGGGCCTGTTGGTGAGAGTGGGCAAGTTGGGGCCTAAGGGCCTGTTTCCACTCTGTATGACTGTGTGACTCACGTTGGCTGTTGTGTTTTCACTTTCAGGAAGTCGTTCTATTCGGGCCACGCCTCCTTCGCCATGTACGCCCTTCTCTACCTGGCGGTGAGTGTTTGATTCGGCATGTCCCATTGACCAGCACTGGGCCCACACGAGTTCTAACCTGCGCTGCTCTTAATGCTCTGTGCCATGGGGAGGGAGAAGGCACTACTGTCATCTCAGTGAAGCGCTGAACTCAGTAGTTTGGTGTTTGCTGTTTAGTTTATTGTCGCGTGGACTCACGGACAGTGGACGGCTTCTGTTGCGTGCGCAACGATGCGATAGAAATGTATTTATCCCAGGAGGGACATTGGTCTGCCAGCAGTCATAAAACACAACAAGATACATGAGAAACATGACATTAAACTGACAAGTGGAAAGTCCATGATTGGGGATGAGCAAAGAATGGGGAGGGGGTGGGGGGGGGAGAGTCAGTCGACCCCACGACAGAAGGGGGAGGAGTTGTACAGTTTGATAGCCCCAGGGAAGAAGGATCTCCTGTGGCGTTCTGTGCTGCATCTTGGTGGAACCAGTCTGTTGCTGAAGGTGCTCCTCAGGTTGACCAGTGTGTCATGGAGGGGGGTGGGCTGTATTGTCCAGGATGCTCCGCAGTTTGAGGAGCATTCTCCCCTCCAAGACGATCTGACTATCCAGAGGGTTGTGAATTTGAGAAATTCCCTGCCACAGAGGGCAGTGGAGGCCAAATCACTGGATGGATTTAAGAGAGAGTTAGATAGAGCTCTAGGGGCTAGTGGGATCAAGGGATGTGGGGAGAAGCCAGGCGCGGGTTATCAAGTCAAGTTTATTCGTCACATACACATACGAGATGTGCAGTGAAATGAAAAGTTATTGATTGGGGACAATCAGCCATGATCACAATGAATGGCGGTGCTGGCTCGAAGGGCCGAATGGCCTCCTCCTGCACCTGAGAAGGGTCTGAAGAAGGGTTTCGGCCCGAAACGTCGCCTATTTCCTTCGCTCCATAGATGCTGCTGCACCCGCTGAGTTTCCCCAGCAATTTTGTGTACCTTCGATATTCCAGCATCTGCAGTTCCCTTTTGAACACCCTATTTCGTATATTTCTATGTTTCTATCAAGTCAGCGAACAATCCGTGATTACAGTCGAGCCATTTACAATATATAGATACATGATTAGAAACACTTGGGCAGGAATATGACACAAAATGCTGGAGTAACTCAGCGGGTGAGGCAGCAATCTGTATGACTAAGAGTGTGCCATTTATTCGAATTTCAATCTTTGCAGTAAAATGGGCCTCGAATGCATGCAAGAGATGATGCAGAACATTAAGTGGTGGTGAACCACTGTGCAGTCCTTAAACATCTCTTAAACGTGTAGTTTTGATGCAGATTTCAAGTTTGCAAACGGGTTGTGAAGCGGCAAGTTGCATCTGCAATGTCAAACCTCTCAAATAATGACCAGATTCTCCAAAGTTGCAACCGAACCCTTTGAAGAATGGTTTCTTTGTTGAAGTGTGGAGGGAGTTTCGCAGGTTTTGCTTGAAAAGCTCTGAGCATTTGTCTGGAAAGCAATCTTCCCCTCAATCAGCAACTATTTTTATCCTGGACGAACCAGTTTTACTGTGGAGTAATGTCGAGTTGCACCAGTGTGAGTTACAGGTGGCTCTTTATAAGTTGCATTGGCTCTTCCAAAGGGACAGAGGGCCACAGTGCCCGGAAATGAGCAATGACTGGACATGGATTAATGAATGTCCAGTCACTTAATCTCTGGCTGCTGAGAAAGAATTAGTTGATCACCGAAACGTCACCTATCCAAGTTCTCTAGAGATGTTGCGAAGAAGGGTTTTGGCCCGAAACGTTGCCTATTTCCTTCGCTCCATAGATGCTGCTGCACCCGCTGAGTTTCTCCAGCAATTTTGTGTACCTTCTCTAGAGATGTTGCCTGAACCACTCACTACTCCAGCACTGTGTGTCTTTTTTTGGTAAACCAGCATCTGCAGTTCCTTGTGTCTATTCTTCTGCTTACATGTGATCCACGAACCTCTATCCCCTACATATCCATGTGCTTAGTTTAAGTTGGCTAAGTGAAAAGCTCATAAATGTCACTATCGTATCTGCCTCCACCACCACCCCTGACAATCATTCCAGCCACCCACTACTCTCTGTGCAAAAACCTGCCCCGCACATCTCCTTTAAACTTTCCAGCTCTCACCTTAAAGCCAAGCAACCTTGGCCTTACATTTCCACCTTGGGAGAAAGAGTAGACTGTCAGAACGTATCGTAGGCAAAAATGCTGGAGAAACTCAGCGGGTGAGGCAGCATCTATGGAGCGAAGAAAATAGGCCGAAACCCTGCTTCAGTCTGAACCTATCAATGCATTTCATAATTTTATATCCTTCTATTAAAGGGCCTGTCCCACTATACGAGATTACCCAAGAGCTCTCCCGAGTTTAAAAATCAAAAATCAAAAAATCAAACTCGTGATAAGTACGTAGCGGGTACGTCGGAGCTCGGGGCGTCTCTTAGCGGCTCGTAACGCTAACGGCAGGTACTCGTGAAACCCAGTAAGCCCGTGAAGATTTTTCAACATGTTGAAAAATGTCCACGAGAGTCCCCGCGTACCTACGAGCGGCTATTACCGTAAATCTCCGAGTTCGAATCAGGGGAAACTCAGGAGAACTCTTGAATTACCTCGTACAGTGGGACAGGCCCTGAAGTCTCCCTTCAAACCATATTTGTCTGACCTCTCCTTGTAGCTAATGTCCCCTAATTCATTCGGGCGGCACTGCCCTGTGTCGGTAGAGTTGCTCCCTCAAAACACCGGAGACATGGGTTCGATCCCGACTACGGGTGCTGTATGTATGGAGTTTGTATGTTCTCCCCGTGACCTGCGTGGGTTTTCTCCGGGAGCTCCAGTTTCCTCCCACACTCCAAAGACGTACAGGTTTGTAGGTTAATTGGCTTCGGTAAATATTCTCAATTGCCCCTAGTGTGTAGGGTAGTGCTAGTGCACGGGGATTGCTGGTCGGCACGGACTTGGTGGGTCTATTTCCACGCTGTATTTCGAAACTGAACTCAACTCAAAAATGTTATATTTAACAGTGCTTAACAAAATGAACTTTGCCCCATATACAATCAATGCTGAAGGAGTTAATATCCTTGTGAGTGATTAAGTGGAAATAAAGTGTGGATTATACTAGAGGGCAGTGACTATTCCAGTTGTTAATTATCGAGGGTGGTGAACCACTCTCAGCTTCAACAGTCCCCGCATCAGCACATCGTATCTCCAGGTGTTTAATGGAAAAGACTGTTGCTAGATCTGATTTTCATTAAATTCGTTTCACTTAAGTCTAGCACGCTCCCTACTCCCACACGCTTTGATCTTGGTTTCACAAGTGATGTAATGCCGGAATACTCGTCTGACTTCCTGCAGCCTTTGATTAATTCCAGTCAATCTCGCTTTGCAGTTTCCAGGAAAAATATGGACTGGGAATTTCAATTTGAACGTGGGTCGTCTCTTAAACACTAGTCCATTATCAGCAGATGGGGATTCCCAAATCTTCCTGACTCTTCCGAGATCCTGCATGACACAGAGAGGGTATATTCGAGTGCCAAATTTGAGGAGGCCGCAGTTCCTTCCCTCTTGTCATAGGTTCATGAGTACTAGGAGCAGAATTAGGCCATTCGGCCCATCAAGTCTACTCCGCCATTCAATCCAACATCTCCTCTCAACTCCATTCTCCTGCCTTCTCCCCATAACCCTGACACCCGTACTGATCAACATTCTGTCAACCTCCACCGTACTAATACCCAATGACTTGGCCTCCACAGCCGTCTGTGGCAATACATTCCACAGATTCACCACCCTCTGACTAAAGAAATTCCTCCTCATCTCCAAGCGAGTCCCATTTGCCATGTTTAGTCCATATCCCTCTAACCCCCACCTATCTATGGACCTGTCCAAATGTCTGTCCAGGTGTATGGAGGGATCTTGGGGTCCAAGCCAACAGACAATAGACAATAGGTGCAAGAGGAGGCCATTCAGCCCTTCGAGCCAGCACCGCCATTCATTGTGATCATGGCTGATCGTCCCCAATCAATAACCCGTGCCTGCCTTCTCTCCATATCCCTTGACTCCACTAGCCCCTGGAGCTCTATCTAATTCATTTTAGACGGGCACATATCAGTCTGAAGAAGGGTCTCGACCCAAAACGTCACCCATTCCTTCCATCCAGAGATGCTGCCTGTCCCGCTGGGTTACTCCAGCATTTTGTGTCTATCTTCGGTGTAAACCAGCATCTGTAGTTCCTTCCTACACAATTAACCTACAACCCTGTACGTCTATGGAGAGTGGGAGGAAACTGAAGATCTCGGAGGAAACCCATGCGGGATGTTTTATGTGGCCCCTTCTATAGCTTTCTCTGGCAGCTCATTCCAGAGTTAAAGACTTGTGCAACCAGAAGGTTGCTGTTTCTTGTGTCAAGCATGGTATTAATCACTACAAAGGCGACCTGGAAAAAAGTAGCAAGTCTGACTGGAACTTTAAATCCATGGAGAGACTGGGAGTCGGCATTTGGAAAAGCTTGAATATGAATTTGGATTTTGGCTGGTTCTTCCTGTGGAAACTTGGAATTTCCTGGCAGGAAGTTGAGCATAAAACAATCGCAGAGGGAGAGGGGGGGGGGGGGGGTGCCAAACCTTCTACACATGATGTCGAAAAATCAGTGCAACCCAACTGACTTAAATCCAATTTACAAGTTTCCAGGAAACTTTAACGAATCCCATCCCTCTACAATTGTGATCCTTCAAACGGTCTGCTGGACGTCTGAATGTGGGAATATCATGGCTGTTAGTTTATCATTGTAATGAGTACCGATAAGAGATTAAAAAAGGTGTGAGCCAAAAGAATTGAAGATTTGTGAATGGTGAAGCCAGAGGAAGGAATGTAGTGGGGGGGGTGGAGGGGTGAGAAGGTGTGAGTCCAGATTTGACCGGCAGGGTGGTGCAGTGGTAGAGTTGCTGCCTTAAGGGGCTGTCCCACTGCGGCAACCTAATTGGCGAGTTTAGGAGCGTTTGAAAAAAATGTCGTGTTGAAGACCACCTTCAACTATGTTGAAGACTGGCTTCAACCTCCTTCGACTATGTTGAAGACTATCTACAACTACCTTCGACTACCCTCGATTATCTACGACTAACATGCCGACCTACTACGACCTACTTCGACTAAACCTATGAGTAAAAAATATATTGTTTTTTTTCCATGGCGACCTTTTTTTACGAGCGAGCATTTTTCAGCATGTTGAGAAATACGCCACAATTTAACATATTGAAAATAAACGCCGCGACCTAGCTGAGGCCTCAAGTACGCGGGGACTACTCTCGAGCATGAAGGAGAGTTACAAAGATCTCCTAGGACCTCGTGTCGACCATGCTGCGAGTATGAGTCGCAAACTCTTCTAAACTCGCCAAATAGGTCGCCGCAGTGGGACAGCCCCCTTACAGTGCCAGAGACCCGGGTTCGATCCTGATTATGGATGCTGCCTGTACGAAGTTTGTATGTTCTCCCCGTGACCGCGTGGGTTTTCTCCGGGTGCTCCAGGTTTCCTCCCACACTCCAAAGACGTGCAGATTTGTGGGTTAACTGGCTTCGGTGAGTTGTAAAATCTGGTAAAGGTTGTTATAGCTCCAGAGAAAAAAATCCAATGTCCCGCAAGGAGGTAGGTTGTAAAACCCGGACAGTGCCCTGGCGTAGGGAAGGACCATTCCATGTGTGGTGCAGGCTAGTGGAACTAGCGTAGGTCAGCATGGGGAGGTTGGGCTGAAGGGCCTGTTTCTGGGCTGGCAGAGTGATCCCGGCTGTCTCTGTGCATTTAGCCCGATGTTTTACATGGGGGAAGTGGTTGATGAGAAACACACAGCGCTTAGAGAACCAGGAAGGCGGATAGCAGCGAGCTGAGGTTTGCCACGGTGCCCTCACACGCACGCACTCCCATGTGAGACACTTCAGTGGAAACGGTTGAGGTTTTGTCATTTCTTTTACAATAGGGTCGGGTTCCCCTTTAAATAAAGCGGCATTTCCCCTTCTGCAACAAAGCAAACTGCTCAGCCTGTTCTCACACTCAAACCTGCCAGGCGTTTGGTGGGGGGCGCGGGCGAGGGTGGGGCAGGGACAACGGGACCTCGGAGTATCCTAGCTGCTCACGCTGGAGCACTTGCCGCGGTCTCCAGCCAGCGCTCGCTTCCCGTGAGCTGGAACCATTGGGAGCTCAACCTGGGACAGAACATCTTGCAGAGAATGCAGAACAGCAAACGGGTGTAAACCAGGAACTGCAGATGCTGGTTTACAACAACAACAAAAAAGACACAAAGTGCTGGAGTAACTCCGCGGGTCAGGCAGCATCTCTGAAGATGTTGGATAGTGGCGTTTCAGGTGGGGACCCTTCTTCAGACTAATTCATTCGGATCTGATGAAGGGTCTTGACACAAAACGTCACCTATCCACATTCTCCAGAGGCTGCATTGCCCCACTGAGTTACTCCAGCACTTTGAATCTTTTTCTGTTCCAGTTTTGTTATCAATGCATCAATGCACCGAAGGTAGACACAAAATGCCGGAGTGACTCAGCGGGACAGGCAGCATCTCTAGGGAGAGGGAATGGGCGACGTTTCGGGTCGAGACCCTTCTTCAGACTGATGTCGGGGCAGTGGGCGGGACAGAGATAGAATGCAGGCAGATGGAGACAGTAAGCCGAGTGGGAGAAATGGGAAGGGGGAGAGAGAAAGCAAGGGCTATCTGAAGTTAGAGATTAAAATTAAAATCGTGCAAGTCTGCGATCCCTTGTGGAGTCCAGGTAGGACTTTGGCCACTGGGTCCGCGCCGACCAGCGATCCCCGTACACTACCACTATCCCACACGCTAGGGACAATTTACAATTTTACCATAGCCAATTAACCAACAAACCTTTGGAGTGTGGGAGGAAACCGGAGCACTTGTGGTCACGGGGAGAACGTACAAACACCGTACAGACAGCACCCACAGTCAGGATGGAACCCGGGTCTCTGGCGCTGTGAGGCAGCAACTCTACCACTGTGCCACCATGCCACCCTGTTAACAACAGTTGGCGGCTTTGACCCACACCCCATGGACCCAGTGTGACCCTGACCTCGGGCACTCTCTCCACCAATTTTTCATTCTTTTCCGTGTGACCACGCGGATTTCCTCTGGGTGCTCCCATTTCCTCCCACATCCCAACGCAAGTTGGCTGCTGTGTATTACCCTTCAGTGCAGGGAAATGACAAAGGAATTAAAGAAACATTGGAGGTCGTGCGTGTGTGTGTGTGTGAAAGAATAATGCCCCTGTCCCACTTAGGAAACCTGAACGGAAACCTCTGGAGACTTTGCGCCCCACCCAAGGTTTCCGTGCGGTTCCCGGAGGTTTTTGTCAGTCTCCCTGCCTGCTTCCACTACCTGCGACCTCCGGCAACCACCTGCAACCTCCGGGAACCGCACGGAAACCTTGGGTGGGGCGCAAAGTCTCCAGAGGTTTCCGTTCAGGTTTCCTAAGTGGGACAGGGGCATAAGGCAGCAAGGAAATAAGTAGCAGGGAGAGCGGGTCTAATGGATTGCTCTGCTGGGAGCTAGAATGAACCCAGTGGGCTGAATGGCCTTTTCCCCAACCTTGGAAATGATTCCTGATGTGTTGGTGAACTTTCAGTTTAAAATTCACTCTTCTGAGCATGTGATTTTGGAACGCAGAAGGGATTCATTTGCCAAATATATTTCCCCACAAACTCATTTAGAATCATAATCCCTGCTCATAATTTAAAAGAGGGATACACTAACAATTTGTAAATGAAAATACTTTTGTAAATGATGGTTGTTTATGCTACTGTATTTCTCTTGTCTCTGATTCTGTCTCCCCATGTCTGAACTTGTAGCACGGAATCTCTTGTAAAAATGTTTTAAAGTTCCCCCGTGTTATCCTGGGCTGACCCTATTAACCCTGTGGCCCAAACAGTGGAGAATATGTTTGGCATGGTGATTAAAAGTGAGTGATGTGCCAGGAGTTGACATGTTCAGGTTGTCTAACCTCGTGCTATTGGCAAGGGCTATATGTTTCATGGGTGATTTATCACTACAGTGTTATCTGGTACGCCGCTTGGAATGTCCCAGATTAGGCAAGGCAGAGGCTGTGAGATGTGAAAGAGCCGCAGTGGGACAGAGTCAGAAGAAAGTTGGTGGAGTTGCGGGTCGGAGCCCTTCTTCAGACTGAGAAAATTAGGGTTCCACCGACACCACCAGCCCTCCTTCTCATGGCTGATCATCGGTTCATGAGTTGGATGGGGCGCCGAGCCAAAACTCCTCAGCTGGCCCGCCGGCTGGGCTTTGTGTGCAGTCCAGCACCCGGGCCAACTCATCATTCACCCAGCCATGGCCGAGTCGGTCAACGAATTGCCGTCGGGAATTTGTCCCATATTTTGACTTTTTGTCCCTTATTTGGGAGTGAGAATGTAGGCAGCCCTAGTCACGACCCTTCTTCAGACTGGCCATGAACTTCCAGTGGCCTCCATCTTTAATCCTCCATTTCAACTCTGACCTCTCTGCTTTGAACTCTTGCACTGTTTCAAGGAGTCACAATCTAAGCTTGAGGAATGGCATCTCATCTTCTGTTTGAAAACGTTGCAGCCTTCAGGAATTCAACACTATCAGATAACCAGTGTTACGAGTTTGTATCTGGGCTAGTTTGTGTAACGTAGGAATTTCGGAGATGGTAAGGTCATCGAAAGTCTCAAAAAAAGCCAAAATTACCTTTTAAAACACCAGCTTCCAGTGATGTCACAATGCCCTCCCCCCCCCCTCCCCAGGGTACATAATTGCCCCCCCAACGGTACATATTGCCCCCCCCCCACCAACGGTACAGGAAAAACCAGAATATTCCACCACCTTCCAGTGACATCAGGGGGAGGGCTTCATTTCAAAAACAGCTTCATCAGCTCCGCCAACGCACACCGTTGAGGGAGCAGACCAGACAGGTCTGCACTTTGTCTAGTCTCCATTAAACTTTCCCCCTCTCACCTTGCAGTTATGCCCTCTAGTGTTGGATACTTCTACCATGGGGGGGGGGGGAAAGGCTCTGATGTTTTATAAACATTACTACAACATGGGCCTGTCCTAAATTGCTTTCCCAGCTTTCTCTCCCCCCCTCCCCCCCCCCCCTCTGAAGAATGGTCCTGACCCAAAACGTAAAACTCACACAGGTCATACAAACTCCGCACAGACAGCACCCTTAGTCAGGATCGAACCCGGGTCTCTGGCGCCGTAAGGCAGCAACTCTACCGCTGCACCACCGTGCCGCACAGTGGATTTACAGGTCACACTTGTCTAGGGAGCCGCGTTAGGTACCTGCGCTGGAGACATGTTGAAAACTATGTTGTGTTGCAAGTAATGGAAGTAATAGTGATGGGAGTAATTGTAATGGAAGTAATAGTGATGGGAGTAATTGTAATGGGAGTAATAGTGTTGGGAGTATTAGTTTTTGGAGTAATGGTGTTGGGAGTAATAGTTTTTGGAGTAATGGTGTTGGGAGCAATAGTTTTTGGAGTAATAGTGTTGGGAGTAATAGTGTTGGGAGCAATAGTGTTGGGAGTAATAGTAATGGGAGTGATAGTAATGGGAGTAATAGTGTTGGGAGTAATAGTGTTGGGAGTAATAGTAATGGGAGTGATAGTAATGGGAGAAATAGTGTTGGGAGTAACAGTTTTTGGAGTAATAGTAATGGGAGTGATAGTAATGGGAGTGATTGTGATGGGAGTGATTGTGATGGGAGTAATTGTAGTGGGAGTAATTGTAGTGGGAGTAATAGTGTTGGGAGTAACAGTTTTTGGAGTAATAATGTTGGGAGTAATAGTGTTGGGAGCAATCGTGTTGGGAGTAATAGTAATGGGAGTGATAGTAATGGGAGTAATAGTGTTGGGAGTAATAGTGTTGGGAGTAATAGTGTTGGGAGTAATAGTAATGGGAGTGATAGTAATGGGAGTAATTGTGATGGGAGTAATCGCATGCTGAAGGTTGGCTTCTCTCGCCCGCAGTTTTACCTGGAGGCCCGGTTCACCTGGAAAGGTGCGCGGCTGCTGAGGCCCCTGCTGCAGGCCCTCCTAGTCATGATGGCGATTTACACTGGCCTCACCCGCATCTCCGATTACCGGCACCATCCATCCGATGTCCTGGTGGGATTTCTGCAAGGAGCCATCATCGCCTACTGGATCGTAAGTCGGAAGCTTTTGCTACTTTGGTTCAGTTTAGTCTGTTGTTGTCAGGAGTATTACGTAAAGATTCAGTGAGCTGTTAGTCCAGCCTCAACTACCTCCTCTGGCAGCTTGTTCCATACACCCACCAATCTTTGTGTGAAAAAGTGACCCCTCAGATTCCTATGGTGGACAAAAATGCTGGAGAAACTCTGAGGGTGAGGCAGCATCTATGGAGCGAAGGAATAGGCGACGTTTCGGGTTGGCAACCCTAGTCTCAGGAGCCGTGAGGTCGCAGGCCTATCTGTACTGCCACCACCTGTCAAGGAAACAACTCAGCTCTTTACACTTTAGACTTTAGAGATACAGCTAGGAAAAAGGGCTCTTTGGCACACCGAGTCCGTGCCGACCAGCGATCACCCCAGATACTAGCACTATCCTACACACTAGGGACAACTTACAGAAGCCAATTAACCTACGTCTTTGGGATGTGGGAGGAAACCGGAGTACTCGGTGAAAACCCACGTGGTCACAGGGAGAACGTGCAAACTCTGTACAGACAGCACCCACAGTCAGGATGGAACCCACAACTCTGGCGCTGTGAGGCAGCAACTCTACCGCTGTTCTACCCTGCCCCCCTTGTCATGGATTCCACTATTATTTTTGACTGATGCAATCTTGTGGAAACTCTACATACTCCGGCTTGCTGCTGAACTTTACTTAAACTTTCTTGTGCACCAGACTGATTAGGAAATAGGATTGCGACAATCTGTTGAGCTGTTGTGACATCTGCATGAGGTCCTCCCATCGATGGATGGTTCCTCTCATCGCAGTCTGGGATAGAGCAAGTTAACCTTCGAAGGTGGGGCACTTTGAAGAAAAGTCTCTTCTGACTATTGCTAAACTTTGACAATAGTTGGTGAATCGTGTTCTGTAAAACCAAATCACAAAGTGCTGGAGTAACTCCGGTGTCAGGCAGCATCTCTGGAGAACATGTCCAGGTGACTTTTCAGGTTTGGACACTTCTTCCGAATGATCGCGTTTTCCTGACCCAAAACGTCTCCCGACCACACGCTCTCCAGAGATGTTGCCTGACCTGCTGAGTTACTCCAGCAATTGTCTTCTATGCAAGATTCCAGCATCTGCCGTTTCTTGCTTATATCCACCCATCACTTGCCAGGCTTTGCCCCCCCCCCACCTCTCTTTTCCACCATCCCCACCCCTCCCCTTACTCCTGTCAGTCTGAAGGAGAGTCCTGGCCCCAAATATTCATCTGTCCATTCCCTCATTCGACAATAGACAATAGACGATAGGTGCAGGAGCCCTTCGAGCCAGCACCGCCATTCAATGTGATCATGGCTGATCATCCCCAATCAGTACCCCGTTCCTGCTTTCTCCCCATATCCCCTGACTCCGCTATTTTTAAGAGCCCTATCTAGATCTCTCTTGAAAGTATCCAGAGAACCCGCCTCCACTGCTCTACACTCTCTGAGAGAAAAAGTGTTTCCTCGTCTCCGTTCTAAATGGCTTACTCCTTATTCTTAAACTGTGGCCCCTGGTTCTGGACTCCCCCAACATCGGGAACATGTTTCCTGCCTCTAGCGTGTCCAAGCCCGTAACAATCATATATGTTTCAATGAGATTTCCTCTCATCCTTCTAAACTCCAGAGTGTACAAGCCCAGCTGCTCCATTCTCTCAGCATATGGCAGTCCCGCCATCCCGGGAATTAACCTTGTAAACCTACGCTGCACTCCCTCAATAGCAAGCTGATCTATGCCTCTTAATCCCACATTCCTGCCTTCTTCTCACAACTCTTGACACCTCTGTTCTAATCGATAGCGTTAGTGTGCGGGGATCGCTGGTCGGTGCGGACACGGTGGATGGAAGGGCCTGTTTCCGCGCTGTATCTCTAATCTAAACTAAACTAAACGTGCTCAGCAAGCTTGCATTTCCAGTGAGTTTCAGCACAATATCCAAGAGGATTTGTTGCCACTGGGTAATGTGAGAGTAATCCATTTTCCACCCACGCTGCCAAAATGGCCGCGGTCCAGAACTCCAGAGCTGGGTAAATAATGAGGCCACAGGGATGGAAGGAATGTACATTCCAAGGCTGGCACAGGTGTGAGAGGGGTTAACTTTGCAGAGAGTGGCCAACTTAATAGAACAACTGTGTGTACGCAGGAAGCAACGGTAGATACTTGGTTCAGACTGAAGATAGACACAAAATGCTGGAGTAACTCAGCGGGTCAGGCAGCATCTCTGGAGAAAAGGAATGGGTCGAGCCCCTTCTTCAGACTGAGATTCAGGGGAAAGGGAAACGAGAGATGATATAGTGAGATATGGAACAAATGAAGGAAAGATATGCAAAAAAGTTACGATGAAAAAGGAAATGAAGCCATTATTAGCTGTGAGCTTGGTGAAAACAAGTTGCAGACAATGAGTTTCAGTTTAGTTTATTGTCACGTGTACCGAGGTACAGTGAAAAGCTTTTGTTGCGTGCTGGAACCTAGTGTTCTGGCGGCGTTGGCCTGAGTCCGGGGTTCGGCCGCGGGCCAGCGGCTGCGTCAGCAGGACTGGTGAGCGGCAGCTTCGACCACCCCGGGCCGCGGTGTTTGAGCCGCGGGACATTTGTAACATCGCCCGGGGGGTATCGCCTCAGCGCAGAAGGAGAAGAGGAGGGAAGAGACTGGAGACCTAAGACTTTTGCCTCCATCACAGTGAGGAGATGTTGGGTGGACTCACTGTGGTGGATGTTAATATGTGTTTATTGTTGTTTTTTATTGTATTGTATTGTATGTATGACTGCTTCAATTTCGTTCAGACTTCGGTCTGGATGACAATAAAAGGCTATCTAATCTAATCTAATCTATCCAGTCAGCAGAAAGACAATACATGATTACAATTGAGCCATTTATAGTGTACAGTGAATAGATACATGATAAGGGAACAACGTTTAGTGCAAGGTAAAGCTGATCAAGGATAGTCCGTGGGTCACGAAAGAGGCAGTTAGTAGTTCAACACTGCTCTCTGGTTGTGGTAGGGTGTATCAATTGCCTCTACAAGAGGTAGTTGCCTCTACTTTGAAGCTAGTAAGACTTGGGTGGGGGGGGGATGGAGATAGAGGGGATGCAAGGGTTACTTGAAGCTAGAGAAATCAAGATTCATACCACTGGGCTGTAAGCTGCACAAGCGAAATATGAGTTGTATGAAAAAAAATACAGATGCTGGTTGAAATCAACGATACTCAAAATGCTGGAGTAACTCAGTGGGTAGGCAGCATCTCTGGAGAGAAGGGATGGGTGGCGTTTCGGGACGAGACCCTTCTTCAGAGTGACCTGTATTGGATTTAATATGAGGGGTAGGGTATGTGTCTCTATGTGCGTGCGTTTTGCCACAGTGGTCGGGTGTTGCAATCGGGAGGGTAACTGCGGGCACTGATAACTGAGCTCCGGAGCTTTCAGGGGCAAACAGATTGCAACATTCATTGGAACAAGATCTTTACCATTCGCCAACAACATGAGTTCAGCAGAGGGACATAGCACCTCTGAGAAGGCCCTCTCTAAGTAATGTTTACCCAAGTCAGTTTATTCAATGGAAGCAAAATAACGACTGCAGCTAGTTAACCTTTACATAACTTAGTAAACCTCATCTTAATTTCCATGCTGTTTAGAAAGGAGAAAAGAAAATAGACAGACACAACGTGAACTCAACATGTAACCTGAGGCTGGCAGGCTAAGTCCCAAATCTGCAATTTAGGCTTAGGGCTTCTTTAGTTTCAGTTTTTCAGTTATACGGCGGAGATACAGCGCAGAAACGGGTCCTTTGTCCCACCGAGTCCGCACCGACCAACGATCCCCGCACATTAACCCTATCCTACACACGCTAGGGGCATTTTTTTACATTGGTGCATAGCCAATTAACCTACAAACCCGCACGTCTTTGGAGTGTGGGAGGAAACCGAAGATCTCGGAGAAAACCCACGCAGGTCACGGGGAGAACGTACAAACTCCGTACGGACAGCACCCGTAGTCGGGATCGAACCACAGACCCGGGTCTCTGGCGCTGTACGGCAGCAACTCTACCGCTGCGCCACCGTGCCGCCCTTACATTGCAGTTATTTTTTTTTTATGGTGTGGGAAGACACAGCACACGTCTTGTGAGGTCAGCTGTTGAATGTGACGGGGCATTTGGGGGCTCCGTTGGGGGTCAACGTTTTTGTGTCGCTGTGGGAAAGGCCGTGAGTTACACCCTGACTACACTCATAGAAAGGGAAAAACAGCCAACAATGATTACAGGCACAAATGGCTAGCAAGAGTTTGTTACCTAAGTTAGAAAATTCAATATAGATTCATAGTTATGTTCATTTCCTAAGTTATAGGAGCAGAATTAGGCAAATTGGCCCATAAAGCCAACTCCGCCATTCAGTCTGAAGAAGGGTTTCGGCCCGAAACGTTGCCTATTTCCTTCGCTCCATAGATGCTGCTGCACCCGCTGAGTTTCTCCAGCACTTTTGTCTACCTTCGCCATTCAATCATGGTTGATCTATCTTTCCCTCTCAACCCCATTCTCCGACCTTCTCCCCATAACTCCTGACACCCGTACTCATCAAACCCCTGACCCCCGTACTGATACACTCGTCCATCATGGAAACAGGGTCTTTGACCCAACTCTGGGGGGGTGGCGCAGTGTCACAGCGATAGAGTTGATGCCCTACAGAGCTTGCCTCAGGAAATCAACCAGCATAATCCAGGACTATTCCCACCCCTGTCATTCCCTCTACTCCCCCCTCTTCCATTTTCACACTAGTGAATGGTCTTCCCATAAGCTGTAGTTCTCATCTTCCAACCTACCGCATTGTGGCCTCTGAATTTTTTTTAAATCTCATCTTCCAACCTACCGCACTGTGGCCTCTGAATTATTTTTTTAATCTGCGCTTTCTCTGTAACAATAACGCAGTAACAATATATTCTGCACTCTGGGACTCTCTATTGCACTAGATGTTGAACTTGTACGGGCTTGATTGTACACGCATACAGTATGATCTGCCTGGATAATACCCAGACAACATTTCTCACTGTATCTCAGTACACGTGACAGTAATGAACTAATCCCAATTCCCCATTACACCCATGTATTTTTTTTTCTTCCAGGCATTCCACATATCGAACATGTTCAAGTTGAAGAGAAAAGTGACAAAGGAATCGAACATCAGCTCGGACAATTCCACACTGACTAACCACACAACGTGTTAGCATAACGGAGGGCCGGGAGCATGGGAAAGATGCCTATGGTCTGAACAGGTCACCATTTACTGGACTGGACCAGAGAGTCAACAAGAAGCCAGTGTTGAAGATCCTTCCACCTTCTAATCTCCAGGATAGTCTCCAGATACGGCCTCGCTCTTGTTATTCTTTTCTGGCTGGTCCCTAAATCTCAGCGGCCATCACCTGGATTTCCCCTGGTGTTGTGGCCTGACGATCTATATATCATTCAGTTTCCCCTTCTGGAGGCCAGTGGATCTCAGACCATTAGCGCAGCCTTGAAGTGCCCGACGTCCTAGAATCGTGGGCCCTGTGGAAACTGAGCAACTTAAAGCTGTGAGCAACAATGTAATCTGTAAATATCCCGAGTAATTAATATTAGTACAATCTGTGTTGAGCCTTTTGTGAGTGTATTCTTGTGACTAAAACAAAACCAAGATTAAGATATTACCAGTTATTCAGTATTTGGATAAAGAAAACCTAATTTCTTTCAAAAGTAAATACCTGCTTTTATTATATATATTTTACACTAATGGAATCTGAATTGTGGATGGAGGTTAGCTTGATGCCATATTTTATCAATGGTCCCCACTTACTCAAGGTGACTGATCAAACAAACATGTGTCCCTGCTTTTGAAGGCATGTGATATTGGACTTTGTGACACTAAGCAAAACTGAACAAAAAGGTCTGTGCGGGAAGGAATTGCAGGTGCTGCTTTATACTGGAGATAGGCACAGAGTACTGGAGTAACTCATCGGGTCAGGCAGCATCTCTGGAGAGAAGGAGTAGGTGACATTTGGGATTGGGACCCTTCTTCAGACTGAAAGTAGAGGTGGGGGAACTGTAGGCGGGAAAGGGCCAGAACAAATTAAATTAGGCCTGGCAACAGACGATCTCAGGCAAGGGTAGCCCATAATGGCCCATTGTTGACTGGGGAAGGGGTGATCATTCTTGGCTGGGGAAGATCTCTTCCCCCCCCCCCCCCCATCTCTACTTTCTGTCTCAAGAAGGGTTTCAACCCGAAACGTCACCCATTCCTTTTCTCCAGAGATGCTGCCTGAATCACTGAGTTACCTCAGCATTTTGTGTCTATGAACTAAAAATTAGTCGGCTTTGGAAAATGTTATGTCACAGGCATAATTTTGGACAGAAATATAGTTAACATTGAGGGCCCTGCTTCCGGCATCCATTCACCAGATTGGATAATGCTCTGTGGTAGCTGTTTAGGTATATTTAAACTAAATTGTGCAAAAATGTAGGTTGTGCGAAGGTTTGTAGGCAAATTGATTTGATACAATTGTAAACTGTCCCTAGTGTGTAGGGTAGTGCTCGTGTACTGGGTGGTCGCTGGTGGGCACGGGCCAAAGGGCCTGTTTTCACTCTGTATCTCTACACTAACCTAAACAGAAAGTGTCGGAAGGAACTGCAGATGCTGGTTTAAAACGAAGATAGACACAAAAAGAGCTCAGCGGGACTGGCAGCATCTCTGGTGGGAAGGAATGGGTGACGTTTCTGGTCTTTCTACCTGTAATTCCTTGTTTCTACCTCTAAACCTTTCCCAACCCATGCACGTGACCAATTGCCTTGTAAACGTTGTTAGTATATCTGGTTGATGCAGATGCTGGTTTAAAACGAAGATAGGCACAAAGAGCTGGAGTAACTCAGCGGGTCAGGCAGCAACAGAAGGCAGAGTCGATTCTCAGCTGAAGATAACCACGCAAAAGCTTTCATTCACTAAATGCCCCTGTCCCACTTAGGAAACCTGAACGGAAACCTCTGGAGACTTTGCGCCCCACCCAAGGTTTCCGTGCGGTTCCCGGAGGTTGCAGGTGGTTGCCGGAGGTTGCAGGTAGTGGAAGCAGGTAGGGAGACTGACAAAAACCTCCGGGAACCGCACGGAAACCTTGGGTGGGGCGCAAAGTCTCCAGAGGTTTCCGTTCAGGTTTCCTAAGTGGGACAGGGGCATAATAAGCATCATCAGACTGAGGGCTCTCGGCAGTCACGGAACCAGCCCCTGTCGGGGGGTATCGCAAGGGGAAGAGAGACCATAGAGATATCTGTAAAGGGGGATGAGCAACTAGAGTATTCAGGTTCCACTATAATTTATTCAAATCATAAAACGATGCTGACAAACCATGTTAATTGCAATAAATGTCTATTTTTTATCAAATGTATAGTTTAATACTGAGTTGGACGCTCACTGGCTCTGATTTTATTCTATTCTTGATCATGCTGTGTGTGGTTATTTAAAGTTTTCTGAGGTATTTTAACCCAAATCAAATCCGCTTTAAGATGAATAGTGTTAAACCACTGACATTCTCCCAGAGATCTACACGGAGCCGCAGTGTCTGTGTCATTTACGCAAATACCACACGAGGAACTTCAATCACTCCTGGGGCCAGTATTAATATCAGTAGTCCGAGCGTCTTTACTGCCTTCTGAATACTATTATAAACTTATTATAGCGGAGGTAACGGTATCACGAAACGTATATGTGACTGAGCTATCACTCGTGTGTGGCTGGGGATTCAGAATATTCCAAGCTTCCCATCTCTTTCTATTCCCGACTTTCTCAAGGACGAACTGACATTTACACGGATGATCCGGACTTGGAGACAAGCCTCGCTGAATCTCTGCCAGGGGAGCGAGGGGGGGGTGAAATCTCCCTCACTAGAGCAGGAGACTGGAGATCCAGTGGAATTGAAACATTGTTTTCTGAGTCAGCTGTCAAGTTGCCAACTGAATAGGGATTAAATAATTAAGACTGATTTGAGCCTCTTGTTACATGTTGTAAAAACAGCTACAATTCAATGGGGGCGCAGCCGTAGAGATGCTGACTTACATTGCCAGAGTCCCGGGTTTAATCCTAACTACGGATGCTTGTCTGCATGGAGTTTGTACGTTCTCCCGTGACCTGTGTAGGTTTTCTCCGGGATCTCCGCTTTCCTCCCACACTTCAAAAACGTACGGGTTTGTAGGTCGATTGACTTGGAATAATTTTAAATTATCCCCAGTGTGTGTAGGATAGTGTTAGTGTGCGGGGATCGCTGGTTGGTGTGGACTCGGTGGGCCGAAGGGCCTGTTTCCACGCTGTATCGCTGAACTAAACGAAACTAAGCCAAATATTGTATTGTATTGTATTCAAATTTATTGTCATTGTCTCAGTTAGAGACAACGAAATGAATTTCCCTTACAGGCAGTATCATAAAAATAAATAAATAATAATAAATAATAAAACATATTAAAAATAAAATAGAATTTAAAAAAAAAGCACAAACACTGAAAGTCCACGACACAACATAACACAGTGGCACCAAGGTGAGGAAGGCACCATCCTCCCCTCCGTTCTTCCCAGTTGTTCACTCGTGGTCGAGGCCTTCCTAGCACCCGCAGTCGCCGCCCCGGGTGGCCCGATGTTCAGGCCCTCACGCTGGGCTGGTGGAACGCCGACGCCGATCCCCGATGGTGAACATCCCCCTCCTCAGCGGCCCGGACCTCCCGAGCAGCCGCCTCCCGCAGCCGGAGTCCACAGCTCCCGAGTCCGCAGCTCCCGAGTCCGCAGCTCCCGAGTTTAAAAAATGGATGGGTGTAGTGTTAATATAAATGGGGGTGACACAATGTCCTCTAAAGAAAGAAAATTACTGTTAGGCCCCTGTACCATTTAGGAAACCTCTGGAGACTTTGCGCCCCACCCAAGGTTTCCATGCGGTTCCCGGAGGTTGCAGGTGGTTGCCGGAGGTTGCAGGTAGTGGAAGCAGGAAGGGAGACTGACAAAAACTTTTCGGGAACCGCAGGGAAACCTTGGGTGGGGCGCAAAGTCCCCAGAGGTTTCCATTCAGGTTTCCTAAGTGGGACAGGGGCATTATTAGGCAGCACCTTGTATGATAGGATATCCCCAAATATTTCTACAAATACTGGATCACTTTTGAAGTGTGGTCTCTGGATTTATATGCAACCAATTTATATTCAAAAAAGTCTACAAAACATTTATGATATGTTTGCAATTGCATGAAAATGTTATAAAGAAATCTTTCAAATATTATTATATTCGGTGATCAGAGGAATGGTTGTCAATGTAATCTAATACGTGGAGCCTAACTCTGCTGCAAGCCACGGATGGTTTTCACTGGATACTGTGTCGTTGAAGCAACTGGGCTGAGATTAAATCCAGTCTCGTTCCCCACGCGACCGTTCCAGTCCAGAAGAAAGAGGTTTCTCATTCCATTAGTCGCTGATGGATTTGAGCAAAGATGAGCCAGATGTTGGCTGCCACATCTGGCTGTCCAGATTGTGAATTCTGTAGATACAGTATGTGATGAGGAATTGGCCTGATTGTGAATTGCTTCTTTTGTGCTGCTAGATCCATTTAAAACAAAAACTATATCAGGCAACTTGTGTAGCTCCTTCGTCAGCCTTACCAGAGGCCTTTGATGTGTATTAATATGATTTGTGAGTATAATTTGTAAAAAACTTCAATATGTCTATACATTTTTTTAAATTGTAAATAAAAGTTAATTCCTATTTCAATTTTAACGAGAGATTTTGTTTTTGAATATAAAACGGAACTTCAACATCAGCTTGCGTTTGTCCCGAGGAACTAAACTTGCGGGACAGAGGGAAATAGCTAATTTATCCAGTAAATAAGCCAGGAGGGAGTGTGTATGTCCTGAGGCCTGGGGAAGCATTGAGGAAAGCAGCTAGGATCACATTGCCATAGTGTAACGGGGAAGTAAATACAGATCAGCGAGTCTATCGCTGATGCAGGCTCAGTAACATAAAGGTCTGAAGAAGGGTTTCGGCCCGAAACGTTGCCTATTTCCTTCGCTCCATAGATGCTGCTGCACCCGCTGAGTTTCTCCAGCATTTTTGTCCACATAAAGGCCATTAGTTTAGTTTAGTTTAGAGATACAGCCTCGGAAACAGGCTCTTCAGCCCACCGGGTCCATGCTGACTAGCGATCCCCACACATTAACACCAACCTACACCCACTAGGGCCAATTTTTACATTTACCAAGCCAATTAACCTACAAACCTGTAGGTCTTTGGAATGTGGGAGGAAACCGAAGATCTTGGAGAAAACCCACGCAGGTCACGGGGAGAACGTACGAACTCCGTGCAGACAGCTCCCGTAGTCGGGATCGAACCCGGGTCTCCGGCGCTGCATTTGTTGTAAGGCAGCAACTCTACCGCTGCGCCACCCTGACCGTCCTATGACCGCGCTATGTTGAAACTGTGTGTTGAAATGACCCGCAGATGCTAGTATATATGCCGAAGAAAGACACAAAGTGCTGGAGTAACTCGAACAGCATCTCTGCGGGGAAAAAAGGAATGGGTGACGTTGTGGGTCGGGACGCATCTTCAGACTGTGAAACTGCGTTCAGCTTTGAGCAGTGTAGGAAGGAACTGCAGATGCTGGTTTACACCAAAGATAGACACAAAATGCTGGAGTAACTCAGCGGGACAGGCAGCATCTCTGGAGAGAAGGAATGGGTGACGTTTTGTGTCGAGACCCTTGGCACAAGTACCACCTCCAGTTCTAGTTTAGCTTAGAGATACAGCATGGAAACAGGGCCCACCGAGTTCACGCCGACCATCGATCACCCCTTCACACTAGTTCTATGCTATACCAACTTTCTCATTCACTCTTGCAGAGGTCAAATTAACCGACAAACTATGATTTGTAGGTATGGATCTGTAGAAGGGCCCCAACCCAAAATTACACCTATCCATGTTCTCCAAAGATGCTGCCTGACCCACTGAGTTACCCCGGCACTTTTATTAAAAACACACAAACCCGCATGTATTTGTGATGTAGGAGGAAACTGGAGCATCCGGAGGGAAACCATGGTTTGGTCGCTGGGAGAACGTGCAAACTCCACACAGAGAGCACCCGAGGTCAGGATCGAACCCAGGCCTCTGGCGCTGTGCGGCGGCAACTTTATCGGCTGCGCTATTGTGCTCCCTTTTGTGTGTAAACAAACCCGTGAAGTGCCTCTGAACCCTTTCGCTCAGTTAAAGGCTCTGTCTAAGTCGGCGCTGCTGTTGCTTGTGGCAGCGTGATGATTTCCAGGTGTGTTCGCAGATCAACAACTCGCACAAACCCGACAGCAAGCAGACGTTTCTGTTCCGCTCTCCAAGTTGCATTGCCTGTGGCTCTGTGGCCCTGTGCATAACACAGCGGGACACCGACACCTTCTTGGAAACCCTGCCATTATTCTCAAGTGACGGCTCATATTTCCCCCCTATCATCAACTAAAGAGTGGTCCTGACCGACAATCTTGGTTCTTGGTTTCTTGGTCCTCCAAAATATTCCAAATGGAATTTAAACTGGAGGTGGTGAAGGGAGGGCTTAATCCAGAAAGGGTTATTGGGAAGAAAGTGCTACTTTAAATTTAGTTGCATCTGGTTGGGTAACTATAGTTGGGTGGAGATTATTCCATGCTTTAATTGTGCGGGGGAAGAACGAATTGCTGTACACATCTGTCTTTGTAGCTGGGATCACAAATTGGATCGAATGCCCTCGTCTCCCTCATTGGAGAACCTTCGGACTATCTTTAATCAGACTTCATCTTGCACTAAACATTATTCCCTTTATCCAGTATCTGTGCACAGGATGGCTTGAATGTAAACATGCATAGCCTTTTCCCTGAGTGGATAGCATGCAACAAAAAACTTTCACTGCACGTGACAATAATGAGCTAAAATCCTTCTTCAGAATGAAGAATGGTTCGGACATGAAACGTCACCTCTCCATGTTTTCCGGAGATGCTGCCTGACCCACTAAGTTACTCCAGCCCTTTGTGTCCTCTGCAGTTGTACAAGGCATCGGTGTTTAGTTTAGAGATACAGCACGGAAACAGGCTCTTTGGCCCACCGAGCGCCTGCTGAGGAACTCACTGAGGCTTGTGTTTCGTTGATTGTCACGGGTACTGAGGTACAGTGAAAGGCTTTGTGCAGGTTCGTGGGGGTCGAGGGTGGAGGGTCGTGTCCCCACTAGATAACAAGGAGCCGGGCCCTGTGTGGCAGCCTCCAACATGCACCACGGGGACATTCCACTGGCCGCCCTCTGTGTGGGTTGGAGACGCTCATCTATGAAGAAGAGTAGTGAGTCTGCCATCGGTATCAGTGTAGAATGCAAGGCTCGCTGCACTTTCTCCAGCTTCATGGCATCTTTCCTACAGCACCGTGACCAAAACCAAGCAGAACACTCCAAAGGTGATCACAAAGGGGCTGCACGGTGGCGCAGGATTAGTTGCTGCCTTACAGTGCCAGTGATCCAGGTTCGATCCTGACCAGGGGTGCTTCTCCCCGTAACTGCATGGGTTTTCTCCGGGTGCTCCAGATGTACAGGTTTGTAGAAACATAGAAACATAGAAACTAGGTGCAGGAGTAGGCCATTCGGCCCTTCGAGCCTGCACCGCCATTCAATATGATCATGGCTGATCATCCAACTCAGTATCCCGTACCTGCCTTCTCTCCATACCCTCTGATCCCCTTAGCCACAAGGGCCACATCTAACTCCCTCTTAAATATAGCCAATGAACTGGCCTCGACTACCCTCTGTGGCAGAGAGTTCCAGAGATTCACCACTCTCTGTGTGAAAAAAGTTCTTCTCATCTCGGTTTTAAAGGATTTCCCCCTTATCCTTAAGCTGTGACCCCTTGTCCTGGACTTCCCCAACATCGGGAGCAATCTTCCTGCATCTAGCCTGTCCAACCCCTTAAGAATTTTGTAAGTTTCTATAAGATCCCCTCTCAATCTCCTAAATTCTAGAGAGTATAAACCAAGTCTATCCAGTCTTTCTTCATAAGACAGTCCTGACATCCCAGGAATCAGTCTGGTTAATTAACCTGTAGGTTAATTGTCTTCTGTATATTGCCTTAGTGTGTAGGCTAGAACTAGTGTATGGGTGAGGGTTAGCCAGCATGGACTCGACGGGCCGAAGAACCTGTTTCCGTGCTGTATCTCTAAACTAAACTAAACACCGATGTCTTGTACAGCTGTGGAGGATACAAAGTGCTGGAGTAACTTAGTGGGTCAGGCAGCATCTCTGGAAGACATGGATAGGTGACGTTTCATGTCCGAACCATTCTTCATTCTGAAGAAGGATCCCTGCCCAAAATGTTGCCTATAAAGTCTGAAGAAGGGTCCCGACCCGAAACCTCACCCGTGCATGCCCTCCAGAGTCGTTGCCTGACACGCTGACTTACTCCAGCACTTTGCGTTCTACCCAACATTCCGGCCTCTGCAATTCCTTGTGTCCCTGGTTTCAACGTGTTGAATTATAAAAGGGAATGGAGAACCTGATGCTCCTCAGCCTTGGAGAGGTGATGATCTCAATGGGGAGACACAGAACGCTGCAGTTGCTGCCATCCAAAGCAAAAAAAGAAAGTGCCGGAAGAACTCAGCAGGCCTGCTGATAGCCACAGAGCGTTAGGATGCAAGATAATAAATATTATAGGAAAGGCTAAATAGAGACGAGGATCGAGGCTGGAAAAATAAAAAAATGACATGCTAATTTTTTTAAAATATGACAAGTACATCATCTCGAGGGTGCCACAGTGGCGCAGCGGGTAGAGCTGCTGCCTCACAGTGCCAGAGACCCAGGTTCGATCCTGACCACAGCTGCTGTCTGTGCGGAGTTTGTACGTTCTCTCCGTGACCACGTGGGTTTCCTCTGGGTGCTCCCGGTTTCCTCCCACACCCCAAACACTTGCAGGTTATAGGTCAATTGGCCCACTGTGAATTGAGCCCAATGTGTAGGGAGTGGGTGAGAAAGTGGGATAGCATCGAAAGAGGGTGAATGGTCAGCCTGGGCTTGGTGGGCTGAAGGGCAAGTTTCCGTGTTGTATCACTAAGCCGATGAAGCATCTAGGCTTTTACAAATGGAAGAGTTGGCAAAGTTCCCAAGGCTAATTTACAGGTTGAGCCCGACCGTAATGAAGGCAAATGCAATGCTAGCATTTATATTTAGGGGACTGATATGTAAAAGCAAGAATGTTAATGTTGATGCTTCATAAGACCGCTGGTGAAATAGCTTTCCACATCAGTAGTGAATGAATTAAAGTATTTGTTGGACCGGATGGATTATACGTGAAAGGTACGTATTTCATTACATATTATACGCTTTCAAGAGAGAGCTAGATAGGGCTCTTAAAAATAGCAGAGTCAGGGGATATGGGGAGAAGTCAGGAACGGGGTACTGATTGGGGATGATCAGCCATGATCACATTGAATGGCGGTGCTGGCTCGAAGGGCCGAATGGCCTACTCCTGCACCTATTGTCTATTGTCTACTGTACAACAGGAAATGGATCACATTTTCAATGAGATTATAGATTCTTTCAATTTACTTTAGAGATATAGCACAGAAACCGGCCCTTCAGCCCACTGAGTCAACGTCGACCAACAACCCACACACACTAACACACTAGGGACAATTTCTAATTTTAACGAAGCCAATTAATCTACACACCTGTACGTCTTTGAAGTGTGGGTGGAAACTGGAGCATCCGGAGAAAAACCCGCGCAGGTCACGGGGAGAACGTCCAGACTCCGTAAAGACAGCACCCGTGGTCAAGATCGGACCCGGGTCTCTGGCGCTGTAAGACAGCAATTCTACGCTGTGGCACCATGCCACCCCCGATATTACACACAAACAAAAATATTGGAAACACTCAGGAGGTCAGGCAGCATCTGTGGAGAGAGAAACAGGCTGAACATTTCAAGTTGCTGACCTTTGATCAGACATTGCTCTGAACTCTATTAACCATCAACTCGAGCCTGAACAATCAGCATCACATGCCCCACAAGTAACACGAGGGAATTACGCAATGTCATTGTTGGTCAATTGGAGACTGGAAGGCAATTAATCATGAATTCTGACGTGCAACCTATTAATCATGAATTAATGATTAATAATAAATCATTTAGAACGGAGATGAGGAAACACTTCTTCACACAGGGAATTATGAGTGTGTGGAATTCTCTGCCTCAGAGGGCGGTTCTCTGGATGCTTTCAAGAGAGAGCTAGATAGGGCTCTGAAAGATAGCGGAGTCAGGGGATATGGGGAGAAGGCAGGAACGGGGTACTGATTGTGGATGATCAGCCATGATCACATTGAATGGTGGTGCTGGCTCGAAGGGCCGAATGGCCTACTCCTGCAGCTATTGTCTGTGGTCTAATTCTGACTTGCAACAACAAACCTATTTGATGTTCCGAGGAGGCAATATAGTAATAAAAGGAAGTTCAATGATCAATAGTTCTTTATTATCACATGTACAGACATAGTGAAATTCTGACAGTTCAGTAACATATTGCCACAACTAAGAACAATCCCTGATTAGTACAAGGTGTATAGAAATTGTCCACTGCAACCACATAGGTTTTGGTACCATTTTGGGTCCAGTCAGGTCCACGTGCTCCGTTGGCGTTGGAAGGCCCCCCTGATCCAGGTAGGCCCAGGTAGGCCCCCAGGCTGCTGTAGGCCCGAGACCTGATGTCCCTCTCCTCGCCCGACTGCCTCTGTGACCCTGGGGAGGGGGGAGGGGGGGACAACACCCTTCAGATCTCCTGAATGAATACTGATGGCCTAAACACTCTGGAAAATCTCTGCCACATAGAGTCCAGGAGATATCTTAGTCGGCGTGGGTAAGTTGAGCCAAAAGGCCTGTTTCTATGCGGAATGACTGTATGTCAGAAGTTGGCATGCTGCCCCATGGGACTGCACTGGGAACATTGTGGTTTAGTTTAGTTTAGTGATACAGCATGGAAACATGCCCTTCGGCTCACCGAGTCCACACCGACCAGCACACTAACACTATCCTACACACACTAGGGACAATTTACAATTATACCAAGTGAATTAACCTACAAACCTGTACGGCTTTGGAGTGTTGGGGGGAAACCAGAGATCCCGGAGAAAACCCACACGGACACAGGGAGAACGTGCAAACTCCGTACAGACAGCACCCCCAAGTCAGGAATGAACCCGGGGTCTCTGGTGCTGTAAGGCAGCAACTCTACCGCTGCGCCACCGTGCCGCCCTTGAATTGGAAATGATATGTGATGTGGATCAGGCAACCTCGAGCAGAAAACCAAATGCTTGTTCAGGAAGGGGAAACTTGACTTGGTTGAAGGGAGGGGGAGATGCCGACCCGAACGGCCTTGGTCGTCATTGAAACGTTTTAACTGCTGGTCTAAACATGCACTAATGTACATTGGAACAGGAAACTTGATATCCAAGTACATAATGAGCAGTTGTACCTTAACAAAAGTGGAAAAGGAACAGGATCTGGGTGGGTTTGTTAACTCTGCACATTAAGCACCCGACCAACACAAAGTAATTACCAATGAGGATGATCACGTGCTGGTTGTATCCCCAGGGGAATACAAACTGGAACAAATCATTTTGACCTTGGATGACATGTTATTAGGAACGCACTGTATAATTTGTACAATTAACTATCACATTCATGTTTTTAACCAGTATTCTCGGTATTTGTGGCAGCACTAAATTGTTCGAGTCACATTCTGGCACATAGAAACATAGAAACATAGAAACATAGAAATTAGGTGCAGGAGTAGGCCATTCGGCCCTTCGAGCCTGCACCGCCATTCAATATGATCATGGCTGATCATCCAACTCAGTATCCTGTACCTGCCTTCTCTCCATACCCTCTGATCCCCTTAGCCACAAGGGCCACATCTAACTCCCTCTTAAATATAGCCAATGAACTGGCCTCGACTACCCTCTGTGGCAGGGAGTTCCAGAGATTCACCACTCTCTGTGTGAAAAAAGTTCTTCTCATCTCACGTAACACTTCTCTGGGCAAGCTCCGTTCTATAAATGCACTAAATGCCGGACTAACTCAGCGGGTCAGGCAGCATGTGTAGGGAAGAACTGCTGATGCTGGTTTAAATCGAAGGTAGACACAAAATGCTGGAGTAACTCAGCGGGACAGGCAGCATCTGTGGAGAGAAGGAATGGGTGATGTTTCGGGTCGAGACCCTTCTTCAGACTGATGTCGGGGGAGGTGGCGGGACAGAGATAGAATGTAGTTGGAGACAGTAAAGGGCCTATCCCACTTGGTGATTTATTCGGCGACTGTCGGCATCATCGACTGATGTGTCATGTCACCGAAAAAGTCGTGGCGTGACAACATATTGACGCGTGGTTTCCTCAAGTGTCGCAACATTTTTTTTGTCGCCGTTGGATTTTGAAATGTTCAAAATCTTTAGGCGACCCTGATACGTTAGTCAATGTCGCCTGCAGTCGCCGAAAAAAATCGGCAAGTGGAACAGGCCCTTAAAACTAGTGGGAGAACTGGGAAGGGGAGGGGATGGAGAGAGATACCAAGGGCTATCTGAAGTTAGAGAAGTCAATGTTCATATTGTTTAAGAAGGAACTGCAGATGCTGGAAAATCGAAGGTACACAAAAATGCTGGAGAAACTCAGCGGGTGCAGCAGCATCTATGGAGCGAAGGAAATAGGCAACGTTTCGTCCCGAAACGTTGCCTATTTCCTTCGCTCCATAGATGCTGCTGCACCCGCTGAGTTTCTCCAGCATTTTTGGTAAACCTTCAATGTTCATATTGCTGGGGTGTAAGCTACCCAAACGAAATTCTGATGTTCGAGAAGTCAATGTTCATACCACTGGGGTGTAATCAGCGTCTGCAGTTCCTTCCAACACACTTCATTCGACATAAGAATAGTCTGAGTCCCTCGTGTCGATCACAGCGAACAGGTCACTCCTGCGTACCCATTATTCCGAACATCCACATCTTTTCAATTATATTTTCCGTACAAATCCACCTCAGTGTGCCGTTAGAGTACAGTTTAGAGTGCAACCGTTAATGATATTTAATTCCTTAAATATAAACCACTCAAGCCCCTCAGATAGATTCCAACGTAAGGCACCTTCCCAACTATCTCGTATTAATAGTTCAATCAAATTCCTGCTGTTAACTCATTCTCGGAGGTCTAATTTTAACGTGCCAGTTGTCGTGAAACTGATAAGCGCAGTTCAGTTGTCAATTACAGTCTCCACAGTTTCACTTGCTATTGCATTGACTTTCTACTGATGTCGGTGAGGTAGAGAACAGGGGCTGGACTGGTCATTTAAGTTTCCCACTGCATCAGTTTGTTAAAGTTACATGGACGCAGAGTGGTGCCACTAATCTCTCCACTCTCACAGTCTCTCTGAGGAGCCTTCAGTCCTTCTACTGTGGGGCTGTAGAAAGCATCTTGTCCGGTATCATCCCGATCTGGTTTGGGAACAGCTCTGCCCAGGACAGGAAGGCTGGGCAGAGAGTAGTGTGTTCGGCCGAGCGCACTATGGGAACCACACTCACCCCCTTGCAGGAACTATACACCAGGAGGTGCAGATCCAGAACCAGCAAGATCATGAAGGACCCCTACCACCCCAGCAACGGACTGTTCCAGCTGCTATGGTCAGGCAAACGCCTCCGCTGTCACACTGCGAAAACAGAGAGAGTGAGATGGAGTTTCTTCCCACAGGACTAAACTCTTATCTCACTAGGGACTAATTTACTGTTGTGTTGTGCCTTTTTATTTTTCTAAAATGTAAATACTGCTTCTGTTCTGTTCTGTTCTGTAGTTTTTTGCCCAATCCGCAGGCATTGTCACTTTAATTTCGCTGCACATCTTGTATGTGTATGTGACAAATAGACTTGACTTGACTTGACTCTTCTCCACCATTGCCTGACACCAATACCGTCAGGACAGGACAGGCAGCAACTCTGGAGAGACGAATGGGTTGCTTTTCGGGTCAAGACTGAAGAAGGGTCTCAACCTGAAATGTCACCCATTCCTTCCTCCAGAGATGCTGCAAGTCCCGCTGAGTTACTCCAGCATTTTCATGATCAGCCATGATCACATTGAATGGCGGTGCTGGCTCGAAGGGCCAAATGGCCTACTCCTGCACCTATTGTCTATTGTCATTTTGTGTCTATCTTCGGTGTAAACCAGCATCTGCAGGTCCTTTCTACACACCAAGTCTAGGCTCTGTTCCAAACAATTGACTTGGCTCCACATTGCAAAGAGCGAAGGGGAACAGGAAAATGGGCTGGCGCTGGCTTTGTGTTCAGAAGTTCAATGGTTCTTTATTGTCACGTACTGTATGCACAGCACAGTGAAATTCTTTTGCACAACCCACAAATGCACAGTCGCCATATTTTGGTGCCGTTTACAAAGAAAAAGAAACAGTCCAAAGTCCGTTCCACATGCTGAATGTACTGGATCGCCCCCGACCCAGGTAGGCCCCAAGCCCGTGACCCGACGTCCCTCTCCTCCCCCGACTGCCTCTGTGTCCCGGGGGCCCCTCCTGCAGCCGACCTCAAAGGCGTTGGAGGCAATTCCCTTCAGATCTCCTGAATGAATACAGATGGACTAAACCTTCTGGCCCATCTCTTGACACAAGGAGTCCAGGAGTGCAGCATGAACTTGCTGCAGCAATTCTTCAGTTTAGTTGAGTTTAATAATAATAATGGATGGGATTTATATAGTGCCTTTCTAATACTCAAGGCGCTTTACATCGCATTATTCATTCACTCCTCAGTCACACTCGGTGGTGGTAAGCTACTTCTGTAGCCACAGCTGCCCTGGGGCAGACTGACGGAAGCGTGGCTGCCAATCTGCGCCTACGGCCCCTCCGACCACCACCAATCACTCACACACATTCACACACAGGCAAAGGTGGGTGAAGTGTCTTGCCCAAGGACACAACGACAGTATGCACTCCAAGCGGGATTCGAACCGGCTACCTTCCGGTTGCCAGCCGAACACTTAGCCCATTGTGCCATCTGAGTTTAGAGATAAAGCAGAGAAACAGGCCCTTCGGCCCATCGAGTCTGCACCGACCTGTGATCCCCACACATTAACACTGCCCTACGCACACTAGGGTCAATTTACATTCATACCAAGCCAATTCACCTGTATGTTTCTGGAGTGTGGGAGGAAACCGAAGATCTCGGAGAAAACCCACGCGGTCACAGGGAGTACGTACGAACTCCGTACAGACAGCACCCTGAGTCGGGATCGAACCGGCATCTCTGGCGCTGAAAGCGCTGTAAGGCAGCCACACTACCGCTGCGCCACCATTCTCTACTGAATTTGATGGGAGTTTGTAACTTCTTCCCGATGCTGGCAGTTCTACATTTGACCCTGTCAAATTATATTCCAGGCTGTAGCTCGGTGAAAGTATTTATTATTTCCTGTCTGATACAAGGGAATTTCGCTTCAATAAATAATAAAATCAATATTTACGTTAACTACAGCATTCTTTAAAAAGTTCGGCCTACCCAAAGTGCTTTGGAGTAAATGTAGAGTCATATAGTCATTCAGCACAGAAACAGGCTCGTAGGCCCAACGCCACACCCACAAAGATGCTCCATCTAAGCTAGTCTGATTTGCCCGTGTTTGATCCATTTTCCTCTGAACTGTATATCTGTCCAAATGTCTTGTAATTGTTATTGTATCTGCCTCAACCACTTCCTGTGGCAGCTCATTCCATTATATTTAATCACCATCCTCCATGTGAAAAAGTTGTCTCTCGTTCATGTTTCATCTTTCCCCTCTCACCTCAAACCTCAGCTCTCTAGTTTAGTTTAGAGATACCTACAGAGGGGAAACAGGCCCTTCCACCCACCAGGTCCGCGCCGACCAGCGATCCCCACACATTAACGCTATCCTACACCCACTAGGGACAATTTTTACATTTACCAAGCCAATTAACCTACAAACCCGCGCGTCTTTGGAGTGTGGGAGGAAACGGAAGATCTCGGAGAAAACCCACGCAGGTCACAGGGACAACGTACAAACTCTATACAGACACAGTAGTCGGGATCGAACCCGGGTCTCCAGCGCTGCATTCGCCGTAAGGCAACAACTCTACCGCTGCACCACCGTGAACACCCTAGTTCCCCCTACACTGGGAAAAAGATTGTATGCATTCACCCTAACTATTCCCCATGTGATTTTATACACATCTATAAGGTCACCCCTCAGCCTCCTGCGCTCCAAGGAATAAAGTCCTAGCCTGCCCAATTTCTCCCAATAGCTCAGGCCCTCGAGTCCTGGTAACATCCTTGTAAATCTTTCTGCACTCTTTCCAGCCTCATCAATGATTGCAGAGAGGAGAGGGGATTTGGCCATTGTAGAGTTCTTCTCTCTCCGAATCCAGGCATTCCCTGGCCATTCCCTCCTCTACCTTCTCCCATCAGGCAAAAGGTACAGAAGTGTGAACACGCACACCTCCAGATTCAGGGACAGAGTCTTCCCAGGTGTCACCAGGCAACTGAATCATCCTACCACAACTAGAGAGCAGACTTAAGGGCCTGTCTCATTTCCCCCGAGTTATTCACGAATTCTCCCGAGTTTTCAAACTCGCAGAATGTTCGTAACGAGTCCGCAGGAGGCCGTGGGCGTCCGTGGATATATCGTAGCGGCCCGTTATGCCAGCCGTAGGTACTCGGGGCTATTTTTTTACTCGTGGACATTTTTCATCAGGCCGAAAAAACGTCCCGACTTACCTGATGCCCCGCAACGTTGATTACACTGCGAGTCAGGCTGGGTCGGGTCGGGTCGGGTTACGGAAATGGATGAAAAAAAGGTCCACGTTCCGCTCCGTTGCGTACTACACGTCAGTCCATAGTGGTCTATCTTGCTCCGCTATAGGATCTTTGGTCTGAAGAAGGGTTTCGGCCCTAAACGTTGCCTATTTCCTTCACTCCATAAACAAATGGCCATACCTCTATCGTCATTGAAAGCAGCACCTTCTGCTTTGAAAAGCTGTTAAAACAATTATTTTACAACCAAAACTATTTAGAAGATTGAGGGGGGATCTTATAGAAACTTACAAAATTCTTAAGGGGTTGGACAGGCTAGATGCAGGAAGATTGTTCCCGATGTCGGGGAAGTCCATAACAAGAGGTCACAGTTTAAGGATAAGGGGGAAGTCTTTTAGGACCGAGATGAGAAAAACATTTTTCACACAGAAAGTGGTGAATCTGTGGAATTCTCTGCCACAGAAGGTAGTTGAGGCCAGTTCATTGGCTATATTTAAGAGGGAGTTAGATGTGGTTAAAGGTATCAGGGAGTATGGAGAGAAGGCAGGTACAGGATACTGAGTTGGATGATCAGCCATGATCATATTGAATGGCGGTGCAGGCTTGAAGGACCGAATGGCCTACTCCTGCACCTATTTTCTATGTTTCTATGTTTCTATGTCTGCCCATCCATCACATAAAAGGTTCTTGCCCAACAGCTCAAAAGAAGGATGAATGGTTAGCCAAGCCCTGGGTGTGTTGATGACATTGTCGCGGTGATCCTGCATGAAAACACTGCTCTCTTAAACAACGTTTAGATTTGCCAAGAACAAATGGATCCATCCCAGATTTAGAACATCAAGGGGCTTTTTATCTCCCAGAAACTGTGAAAGGTGTGTCTACAATGCTGGTACTTGACTGTAAACTTCCCACTCTGATGTATACCGCTCATTAATTCCCCTTTGAAAGGAAGTCAAGCATTGCTGTTGTTAAGGGTCAGGGATTCTTATCCTTTCTGATAGACTGGTGTACTTGTTTTAAGTGCTGATAACGGAGGCCGGGGATTTCAAAGGCAAGCTCCACAAAGAGCTTCATTGTTTGTGTGACTTCACATCCCTCGCTTCCATAATTCGCTCTGCTCAATTTTCAATGCAACAAGCTTTATTCAACATACGTGGGAAGCAACTGCAGATGCTGGTTTACACCGAAGGTAGTCACAAAAAGCTGTTCGAGATCCTCCTTCTTCCTTTATCGGTGTTACGTCTTTTGCACATCTTTCATTCATTTGTTCTACATCTCTCTACATCACAGGCCATAGACAAGCTGGAGGCTGGAAACATGTTCCTGATGTTGGGGGAGTCCAGAACCAGGGGCCACACAGTTTAAGAATAAGGGGTAAGCCATTTAGAACGGAGACGAGGAAACACTTTTTCTCACAGAGAGTTGTGAATCTGTGGAATTCTCTGCCTCAGAGGGCGGTGGAGGCAGGTTCTCTGGATACTTTCAAGAGAGAGCTAGATAGGGCTCTTAAAAATAGCGGAGTCAGGGGATATGGGGAGAAGGCAGGAACGGGGTACTGATTGGGGATGATCAGCCATGATTACATTGAATGGGCCAAATGGCCTACTCACCAGACTCAAAGACCTCGGCATTGAAGGCTCTGCACTCAGCTGGCTCCGTCCCTACCTTTCCAACAGATCCCACTTCATCTCTCCCCACAACCACACCTCTGCTACAGCCGCAGTCACTCAAGGCGTGCCCCAAGGCTCCGTACTCGGCCCCCTCCTCTTCATCATCTACATCCTCCCCCTTGGTCAGATACTCCGCCACTTCAATCTGGACTTCCACTGTTACGCTGATGACACCCAGATTTACCTTGGCACCAAATCCCCCCACAACCCCCCCCCTCTCCCATATCAACTCCTATTTGTCAGCTATAAAAACCTGGATGCAACATAATTTCCTCAAACTCAACAGCGATAAGACAGAATTCCTCCTCATAGGCTCCAAAGCTACACTCAGCAAAATCAATAACCCCACTCTCACCATCGACGGCACCACTGTCTCCCCATCTCCCCAGGCCCGCAACCTTGGCGTGATCTTTGATTCCACCCTCTCCCTTGAGCCTCACATCCGCCATGTAATTAAAACCTCCTTCTTTCATCTCCGCAACATCGCCAAACTCAGACCCTCTCTCACACCTCCCGCTGCTGAAAGACTCATCCATGCCTTCATCTCCTCCCGACTGGACTACTGCAACTCACTTCTCCTTGGCATCAGCTCCACCTACATCAACCGACTCCAACTGGTCCAGAACGCAGCCGCCCGACTCATCACCCACACCAAATCCTGGCATCACATCACTCCAGTCCTCAAACACCTTCACTGGCTTCCCATCTCCCACCGGATCAACTACAAAATCCTGATCCTCACCTACAAAGCCCTCCACCATCTGGCCCCCCCATATCTCATTGACCTCCTCTCCCCCTACCAACCCTCACGGTCCCTCAGATCCACATCAGCCGGTCTCCTCTCCATCCACAAGTCCAACCTCCGCAGTTTTGGGGACAGAGCCTTCTCCAGGGCAGCTCCCAGGCTCTGGAACTCCCTCCCCCAACTGATCAGCAATTCCGTGTCCCTCACCATCTTCCAGTCCCGCCTCAAGACCCATCTCTTCACCTCTGCCTATCCTTAGCCCCACGTCCCCGTCCCTTTTCATCTGTGCATTAATTGCCTCATACTGTGTTTTGTATTGAATTCTGTCTTTACTTTGTGTACTAGTCATGTCTCTACTATTTATTTCATTCCCCTTACATGTTTTTCCTCTACATGCTCAATTTTTGTAAGGTGTCCTTGAGACTCTTGAAAGGCGCCCATAATTTTTTTTTATTATTATTATTACTCCTGCACATATTGTCTATTGTCTATATCTCTCATTTCCCTTTCCCCTGACTAGACTGAAGAAGGGTCTCGACCCAAAACATCACCCATTCCTGCTCTCCAGAGATGCAGCCTGTCCCGCTGTTACTCCAACATTCTGTGGCTATCTTCGGTTTAAACCAGCATCTGCAATTCCTTCCTACAAAAACATAGAAACATAGAAAATAGGTGCAGGAGTAGGTCATTCAGCCCTTCGAGCCTGCACCGCCATTCAGTATGATCATGGCTGATCATCCAAAATCAGTACCTCGTTCCTGCGTTCTCCCCATATCCCTGATTCCATTAGCCCGAAGAGCTAAATCTAACTCTCTCTTGAAAACATCCAGTGAATTGGCCTCCACTGCCTTCTGTGGCAGAGAATTCCACATGTTTGCCCTACCTAGACACTACCCCAATCATACACATATTGTATTTATAATCATAACTCTTGTGTATGCAGTGTGCCAAAACATATTCCGATGTTGCCTATCACCACACATGATGAACACCATCCTACAGCAATAACCAATCCATATAAACAGACCTCTCGTATGTTAATGATAGGGTTGCTAACTGTCCCGTATTAGCCGGGACATCCCGTATATTGGGCTAAACTTGTTTGTCCAATATGGGACCGCCCTTGTCCCGTGTTTGACCGCTACTGCTCAGGTCGAGGGGACTGTCGGGTCGGAGCGCTGTGTCCGGCCCCGCCTCACCCGTCCCGACGTAGTGCAGCCCATGGAGTGCAGCAGCAGCAGCAGCAGCAGCAGCAGCGCCCGTGGCCCCGTCGGTCGGCAGCCCGGCCAGCTGTCCGACCTTTGGACCTTCGCTTACCGCCAACACCACCACCACCCCTCCTTCTCATGACCGATCATCGGTTCATGAGTTGGATGGGGTGCCGGGCCAAAACTCCTCAGCTGGCCCGCCGGCTGGTCCTTGTGTGCAGTCCAACTCATCATTCACCCAGGCATGGCCGAGTCAGTCAACGAATTGCCGTTGGGAATTTGTCCCGTATTTTGACCTTTTGTCCATTATTTGGGACAACCCTAGTTAGTGATGAATTCTTGATGTTCCAATCTGCTTTGTTGCTTCCCGTATACATTTTTATCTGTACTTCCTGCGTACATCTTAGTTCTCCCAGCTCACAACCTCCTCTGCCTTGAAGACTGTTCAATGGATGCCATATTACACAGAGTCTAACAGACACCAAGATAAGACGGATTAACAAAATAGTCCCCATTCCATCTCAAATCAGGCATTTCAAGTAACCGAGTCAGAACACAAGCTTTTGTGTTAGCACTGCACTAAGTAGCTGGTCAGATAAGCAAACAGCAATGGGAAGTATTAACAAGCATCGCACATGTTGGCAAGGATGTCAGGGTTTATAAAAGAAAACCTTCCCCCGAGATTTACATTTAGTTAGTTAAGCAGCTGTTGGTATAAACATCCATTATGACAGAAAAGGGGAATGTTTATCTGGTTCACTGTAAACAACGCACAGAGCACAAGGGTAATTAAAGACTTGTTAAAATGTTTACGCAGAAAAGTGCAGATACATGAACCATGCTGTATCAGCACAGACGATCTATGCTGGGTGTAAAAGCCCTGTCCCACGGTACGAGTTCATTCCAAGAGCTCTCCCGAGTTTAAAAAAAATCAAACTCGTGGTAAGCACGCAGAATAATGGATGGGATTTATATAGCGCCTTTCTAATACTCAAGGCGCTTTACATCGCATTATTCATTCACTCCTCAGTCACACTCGGTGGTGGTAAGCTACTTCTGTAGCCACAGCTGCCCTGGGGCAGACTGACGGAAGCGTGGCTGCCAATCTGCGCCTACGGCCCCTCCGACCACCACCAATCACTCACACACATTCACACACAGGCAAAGGTGGGTGAAGTGTCTTGCCCAAGGACACAACGACAGTATGCACTCCAAACGGGATTCGAACCGGCTACCTTCCGGTTGCCAGCCGAACACTTAGCCCATTGTGCCATCTGTCGTCCCTGAACGCTATTTTCATGCAAGAATGAACGTAGCGGGTACGTCGGAGCTCGAGGACGTCTCTTAGCGCTAATGGCAGGTACTTGGGAAGACTCTCTAACGGCAGGTAAGCACGGGAAGACTCGTGAAGATTTTTCAACATGATGAAAGTCCCGAGTACCGACGAGTGGCCATTACCGTAAATCTCCGAGTTCGAATCAGGGCAAACTCGGGAGAACTCTTGGAATGAACTCGTACAGTGGGACAGGGGTTTAAATCACCATGTGAATCGGTGAAACAACTCAGCCATGGACACTATCTCTAACGCTAGTACAAACTGTCCTATTTTCATGCAAGAATTTAGACATAGCAAAATTAGTGTTCCATGCAAGCACCACATGTCCACACAGTTATTAGGACTAACCAAAAAAATCTCAGGCTGGTATTTTTCTGGTTAGTTACAATTTGTCTTAGTTGCCCAAAGCAGAGTTCCTGGCTTTATTATATCCACAGAATGTTGCAATAAATTCATTCATCACTTTCTTGATTTTCACATCATCATTTCTTTGCTTTCAAAGTTACAAATGGGGCCACACACTGTAATTCTGAGCCCTTTCACAGAGGAACAGAAAATGTTGCTTAGTTCAGACCTTTACATTATTCTGTTTTCTTCAAAGTCTTTTTCTTTTAATGTTGCGGCCTAAAATTAATAGGAAGTGGTGATTTAAAGCTACTTTCATAAGTGCATTGTTCTAGAAGCAGTATCAGTCCATTCGGCCCATCAATACTACTGCGCCTTCTCCCCATATCCCTTGATTCCACTAGACCTTAGAGCTCTATCTAACTCTCTCTTAAATCCATCCAGTGATTTGGCCTCCACTGTCCTCTGTGGCAGGGAATTATTTGACTTTGAACATGTTCGCCATGGACATAGTGGATCAAAGGGCTTGTTCCTGTGCTGAGCTGTTCTGCGTTCTATGTTCAAAGCAGATATAAAAAGATAGGTCACAAGCAGCATATTAAAAAATCTCTGGAGGGAGCTAAGTTCAAATGCCCCTCCAAAATATGAGGCAATGTTTGTCAACCAGTATCCTTATGCCCCTGTCCCACTTAGGAAACCTGAACGGAAACCTCTGGAGACTTTGCGCCCCACCCAAGGTTTCCGTGCAGTTCCCGGAGGTTGCAGGTGGTTGCCGGAGGTTGCAGGTAGTGGAAGCAGGTAGGGAGACTGACAAAAACCTCCGGGAACCGCACGGAAACCTTGGGTGGGGCGCAAAGTCTCCAGAGGTTTCCGTTCAGGTTTCCTAAGTGGGACAGGGGCAAATAATAAATATTATTCAATATTGTCAAATGGAGTCTCACGAAGGGTGAAACACGTATATGTATGCAAAAAAATAATCTCACTGTACCTTGGTACACATGATAACAAAGAACCATTGACCATTAGAAAAGAGATGAGGAGGAATTTCTTTAGTCGGAGGGTGGTGAATCTGTGGAATTCATTGCCACAGAAGGCTTTGGAGGTGGTCATCGGATAGATGGACTCTTGATTAGTACGAGTGTCAGGGGTTATGGGGAGAAGGCAGGAGATTGGAGTTGAGAGGGAAAGATAGATCAGCCATGAGTGAATGGCGTAGTAGACTTGATGGGCCGAAGGGCCTAATTCTGCTTCTATGACTTGTGGACATTGCACAGGTATTGCCTGAGCTGCCGAGCATTTCAATGTCTCGTGGTCTGGGTAAAGGGATCACAGACACGGTTGCTGCAACTGGAAATGCAGCAGTGCGAAGCGTTCCCTGCCGCCTGGAACCTGTGACATACAAACATAGAATATGGGTGCAGGAGTAGGCCATTCAGCCCTTCGAGCCAGCATCGCCATTCAATATGATCATGGCTGATCATCCAAAATCAGTACCCCGTTCCTGCTTTCTCCCCATATCCGTTGATTTAATTAGCCCTAAGAGCTATATCTGACTCTCTCTTGAAAACATCCAGTGCATTGGCCTCCACTGCCTTCTATGGCTGGGAATTCCACAGATTCACAACTCTCTGGGTGAAAAAGGTTTTTCCTCATCTCAGTCCTAAATGGCCGACCCCTTATTCTCACACTGTGAACCCTGGTTCTGGACTCCCCCCAACATCGGGAACGTTTTTCCTGCATCTAGCCCATCCAATCCCTCCAGTCTGAAGAAGGGTCTCGACCCGAAACGTCACCCATTCCTTCGCCCCAGAGATGCTGCCTGTCCCGCTGAGTTACTCCAGCATTTTGTGTCTATCTTCGGTTTAAACCAGCATCTGCATTGCAGTTCCATCCGAAGATAGACACGAAAATCTGGAGTAACTCAGGGGGACAGGCAGCATCTCTGGAGAGAAGGAATGGGTGATGTTTTGGGTCGAGACCCTTCTTCAGACTTTCCTACACCTTAAGAATTTGACATGTTTCTATAAGATCCCCTTATAGAAGGTGGGACTGGGTGTTGATGTGGGTGGCGGGTGGGATATGGAAGACTGGGTGTGGATGTGGGTGGCGGGTGGGGGGGGGGGGGAGGGGGTGCAAGCAGATGCACTGACCCGATCGTGAGCCACACACCCCCAGCCAGATCCCAATCATCGGCAGGCGCGGGGAGTACGTGTTCACTCCACACCCCACTCATGAGGCAGCATGAAGAAGCCCTGATAGAGACAAGATAAGGCCTTGGCATTCCAGGCAGGTAGATACTGTTGCAGCCTCACCAGATGCAATCAAGATCCTGCTCTGTGATATTTGCTTCTCGTCAGTGTGCGTTGGAATTCCGATCCACTTCAGTGCCTGAAGTGTCTGTTCACGCCCTGGAAGTTGTTCATGGAGGGAAGGATGTGTGAAGCTGGCGGCTCGAGGGAGAGGCTGTGCAAATCCTGTGCCAGGTCCCGAGGCGTTGTACAGGACGGAACAGGGGTGGGACATGATCCCGGCCCAGGAATTCAGTCAGCAAGTTCCTGATCTCACATTTCCATGAGCTTTTTTTTTTTTTCATTTGACCAGAGTGCCAGACGCCCTCTTCCAGATCACCACCTCAGTGCAAGCCGCACACAAGCTCAACAGGCAGTGAACAGAGTAAAATAACCAGCGTGCAGAATATAGTGGCACAGTAATACAGATTCAGAGAAAGTGCAAATAAGAAAAAGCGCAAGGTCTGCAATGAGGTAGGTTGGAAGGTAATCAGGTAATAAATGAGGTAATCAGGACCACACCCTTAGCTTATAAGAGTTCCGATCAGTAGTCTGAAAAGCAGTGGGTAAGAAGCTGTATACACATACGAACGAGTGTGCGCACACACCCACACACATGCACACACACACACATGTACACACAAATATGTTCACACACATGCGCTCGCACATACAAACATATGTACACACACATATACACACAAACATGCTTACTTTATTGGGTTTGCAACATACGAGGAATTTGATTTGCCGTACAGTCATACTAATAAAAAGCAACAGAACACACAAAACATTTTAACATAAACATCCACCACAGTGACTCCTCCACATTCCTCACTGTGATGGAAGATGAACAAAAGTTCAATCTCTCCCTTCTTTGTCCTCCAGCAGTCGGGGGCCTCTAACCTTCCGTTGACGGGACGATCTTACTCCCCTAGCCGGTGACGGGCCTCCTCGTCGGGGCGATCAAGCCCCTGCATCCGGGGAGAATCTCAGCTCCCCCGCGCCGGCCAATCTGACCCCGGGTCGGGGCTTATCCAGGCCTTTTTATAATTTTATATGTTTCTATAAGGAATCCCCTCATCCTTCTAAACTCCAGTGAATACAAGCCTAGTCTTTTCAATCTTTCCTCATATGACAATCCCGCCATCCCAGGGATCAATCCCGTGAACCGGAATGAACGGACAATAGACAATAGGTGCAGGAGTAGGCCTTTTGACCCTTCGAGCCAGCACCGCCATTCAATGTGATCATGGCTGATCATCCACAATCAGTACCACGTTCCTGTCTTCTCTCCATATCCCTTAACTCCGCTATCCCTAAGAGCTCTATCTAACTCTCTCTTGAAAGCATCCAGAGAACCGGCCTCCACCGCCCTCCGAGGCAGAGAATCCACAGACTCACAACTCTGTGTGTGTGAAAAGGTTTTCCCTCAGCTCCGTTCTAAATGGCTTACCACTGATTCTTAAACTGTGGCCCCTGGTTCAGGGCTCCCCCAACATCGGGAACGTAACTGACAAACAGGCACTTTCATTCCTTTTGAGTTTCACATTTCCTGGCTGAGAGACTTCACTGCAATTTACAGTGGATGTTGCAATTCTGACTTCAGCTAGTTTTCCATTGTTATCAGCCCTCTCAGCTGGAAAAGTAAATAGGGCAAAGTGCGAACATAAGATCAGTCCCTACACGTCCCCACTGGATTCAAGGAACGAGATATTGCTTTCATTCAATTGGCAAGATATACAATTTGGCACGCCTCACTGCAAAGGCTATTTATGTCCGTAATTGCATGATTTACTGTAATTTTACATTTAAAAAGACAAAAGCCCATGCTGTAAGGGGAAATTACATCAATCACATGCATGATCAATAACACACAATGTTAGTTTGCTTCAGACAATAGACAATAGGTGCAGGAGTAGGCCATTCGGCCCTTCGAGCTAGCACCGCCATTCAATGTGATCATGGCTGATCATCCCCAATCAGTACCCCATTCCTGCCTTCTCCCCATATCACCTGACTCCACCATCTTTAAGAGCCCTATCTAGGTCTCTCTTGAAAGTATCCAGAGAACCTGCCTCCTGAGGCATTTAGTTTAGTTTATAGATACTGTGTGGAAACAGGCCCTTCGGCCCACCAAGTCCATCCATCGATCACCCATTCACACTAGTTAGTCATAGATTAATACAGTGTGGAAATAGGCCCTTTGGCCCAACTCGCCCCCACCGGCCAACAATGGCCCAGCTACACTAGTCCCACTTGCCTATGCCTGGTCCATAACCCTCCAAACCTGTCCCGTCCATGTACCTGTCCAACTGTTTCTTAAACGATGGGATAGTCCCAGCCTCAACTACCTCCTCTGGCAGCTTGTTCCATACACCCACCACCCCCTGTGTGAAAAAGTTACCCCTCGGATTCCTATTAAATCTTTTCCTCTTCAGTTCTCGTTTTTTCCACGTTCTCATCCACTCCCTGCACACTAGGGGCAATTTGACAGTGGCCAATAAACCTACAAACCTGCCTTTGGCATGTGGGAGGGAAACCAAAGCACCTGGAGGGAAACCCTCGTGGTCCACACTGGGAGAACGTGCAAACTCCACACGGACACAGCACCCGACGTCAGGATCAAACCGGCGTCTCTGGCACTGTGAGGCTGCGGCTCTTCCAGCTGCACCATGAATCCTTACTCAGAGGGAAGGAAACCTTTGGATAAATGTACAAAAGCATTGTTCAGGTCATTGGGAGATGATCAGGTTTTAGCTGCTCCCTCACTGGGGCACGTGGATCACACCGACACTGCTGAAAGATAATGCAAACCACAAACTATATTTGGAGATCGACACAAAATGCTGGAGTAACTCAGCGAGTCAGGCAGCATCTCAAGAGAAAAGGAATAGGTGACACTTTGGATCAAGACCCTTCTTCAGGCCCGAGTTTGCACAAGCCCTTCAGTTTGCACAAGCCCTTACCAACATCCCACTTGAAGAAGGGTCTCAACCTGAAATGTCACCCTTTCTTTTCTTCAGAGATGCTGCCTGACTCACTCAGTTACTCTAGCATTTTGTGTCTATCTTTAGTATAAACCAGCATCTGCAGTCCCTTCCTTCTTCTTCTGTCGTATGTCTTTTAGACCTGCAGCTTCGTTGAGGCGAGCCAGGCCAACGTGTCATCGTCCAGGTCAAACAGACCTCGTTCACCATTCGGTGGCTGGTGTTTGGGGCAACTGGTGACTATGTACTCCACTATCTGTGTTGGGTCCCCACACTAGTTCCTTCCGACACAATTATATTTAGATACTGAAATCTCTAAAGAAGTCAAATTGAGAAGTCCCTTCGAGACTTTTAAGTTGTTCCTGATAAAATTGTCCTCGCTTCAGTTTGCACAAGCCCTTACCAACATCCCACTGTTTATCATATTCCCCCCACAGATGCTGCCTGACCCTCTGAGCTCGTCCTGCAGTGTGTTTTGCTCGGGATTGCAGCATCTGCAGTTCCTCGAGTCTCTCTGCTTCTCTCTGTGGCCTGTTTGTCTGTTCTCTTGTGTGCTATTGTTTGCTCTCAGAAACATTGAGTCACAGAGTCACACACTTTGGCACATATATCCATGCCAACCAAGATGCCCCTTCAAAGCTAGTCCCATTCACCAACACTTGGCCCAAATCCAACTAAAACATTCCTATCTGTACACCTGTGCAAAGGTCTTTTGAATGCTGTAATTGTACCTGCCTCAACTATTTCCGCTTACAGGTCATTGCACTTGCCTGCGTTTGGGCCTTGTCCCTTTAAACCTTTCCTATCCATGTACCTGGCCATCCCTAGACATTGTACAGAGCTACAGTCTGAGGCCACTCATCCCATCAAGTTTCTGGAACTCACTGTCTACACCTGCCATCACCACTATCTCAACAGTGGCGCAGCGGTAGAGTTGCTGCCTCACAGCGCCAGAGACCCAGGTTCGATCCTGACTAAGGGTGCTGTCTGTACAGAGTCGGTACATTCTTCCTGTGACCGCGTGTGTTTTCTCCAGGTACTTCGGTCTCCTCCTACATTCCAAAGACGTGTATGTTTAGGTTGATCAGTCTGAAGAAGGGTCTCGATGCAAACGTCGCCTATTCCTTCACTCCATGGATGCTGCCTGCCCTGTCCCACTTAGGAAACCTGAACGGAAACCTCTGGAGACTTTGCGCTCCACCCAAGGTTTCTGTGTGGTTCCCGGAGGTTGCAGGTGGTTGCCGGAGGTTGCAGGTAGTGGAAGCAGGTAAGCATAATGCCCCTGTCCCACTTAGACAGTTTTTGTCAGTCTCCCTACCTGCTTCCACTACCTGCAACCTCCGGCAACCACCTGCAACCTCCGGGAACCGCACGGAAACCTTGGGTGGGGCGCAAAGTCTCCAGAGGTTTCCGTTCAGGTTTCCTAAGTGGGACAGGGGCATTACCTGCTGAGTTTCTCCGGCATTTTTATCTATCTTGGGATGTTTATGTTAACTGGTTTCTATAAATTGGTCCTCATGTGTGCAATAGAATGAATGTCGGGTGATCGCAGGCCTGTGAGGACTCAGTGGGCCGAAGGGCCCGTTTCCACACAGTATCTCCAAACTAAACTAAACCACACCTCACCCAGTTACTGCTCAGCTGCTTTCCTGAGCTGAAACATCTAAACCTTTGCTGTGCAAAGAACAATGCAGTGTCTGTGGGCTCTTGCTTGGTGGAAGGTGAGGAGGAGAGACCTACCTACAAATCCATCTCTAATGGAGCATGTCACCTTTCCAATAACAGCAGTGGTTGGTACAATAGTCACACCATATGGTACATAATTGTTAAAGGTACACTCACATTCATATATACATTCATATTCATGGGCGGCACGGTGGCGCAGCGTTAGAGTTTCTGCCTTACATTGCTTACAGCGCCGGAGACCCGGGTTCGATACGTGCTTACCTGTACGGAGTTTGCACTTTCTTCTGCGTGGGTTTTCTCCGGGAACTTCGGTTTCCTCCCACACTCCATAGACGTACAGGTTTGAAGGTTAATTGGCTTGGTATATATGTAAAAATTGTCCTTAGGGCAGGAAACATGTTCCCGATGTTGGGGGAGTCCAGAACCAGAGGCCACAGTTTAAGAATAAGGGGTAAGCCATTTAGAACGGAGACGAGGAAACACATTTTCACACAGGGAGTTGTGAATCTGTAGAATTCTCTGCCTCAGGAGGCCGGTTCTCTGGATACTTTCAAGAGAGAGCTAGATGGCTCTTAAAGATAGCAGAGTCAGGGGATATGGGGAGAAGGCAGGAACGGGGTACTGATTGGGAATGTACACAAAATTGCTGGGGAAACTCAGCGGGTGCAGCAGCATCTATGGAGCGAAGGAAATAGGCGACGTTTCGGGCCGAAACCCTTCTCCAGCATCTGCAGTTCCCTTTTGAATACTGATTGGGGATGATCAGCCATGATCACATTGAATGGCGGTGCTGGCTCGAAGGGCCGAATGGCCTACTCCTGCACCTATTGTCTATTGATGGTTTTAATGGGCGGGCTCAGTGGGCTGAAGGGCCTGTTTCCGTGCTGTATCTCTAAACAAAACTAAAAAAACATAAAATCTAGCAGCAAAAGAGAGATAAGGATACACAAGAGACTGCAGATGCTGGAATCTTAAGGAAAAATACCAAGTGCTGGTGGAACTCAGCGGGTCAGGCAGCATCTGCGGGGGGGAAACGGACAGACGGTGTTTCAGGTCTGGACACTTCTGCAGGCAGACAGAGAGAAGAAAGGGAAATAGTGGCCACATGTGGTATTTGTTCGTGACACACTGGTGGGACCACTCCATTCTAGAGGAAGTGTATATTGAAAACAGCTGTGTTTTGGAAAACAGATAGAATGCACGAGGAATTTAAATTCAGAATTGTTTTGACTCGTGCAAAGATAGGAAGCAGTGAGTTTTTATCTCTTCCCTCTTGCAAAGTCGGTCAATGCACTCTCAATTAACTAGCATTAACATAAACTATCCTAACATCCTATTTGGTAAGATTACTGCCTCATTAATCAGAAAGCTAACTTGTGTTATAGTCTTTAAGAAGGAACTGCAGATGCTGGAAAATCGAAGGTAGACAAAAGTGCTGGAGAAACTCAGCGGGTGCAGCAGCATCTATGGAGCGAAGGAAATAGGCAACGTTTCGGGCCCGAATCGTTGCCTATTTCCTTCGCTCCATAGATGCTGCTGCACCCGCTGAGTTTCTCCAGCACTTTTGTCTGCATTGTGTTATAGTCTTGTAGATCCCAGCAACAAGGGAGTTACATTGGATCACTGTGCGTCTGGCTGAGGGAAGGGTCATTCCTGAACTGCAATTAAATGAGCCCACCCCATGTTTGTGTATGGGGGGGGAGGTGGGCTTGCAGTGAGAGGGTTGAACAAGGCCTTGGAGAGGGGTCTGTGTTACAAAGAATAACTTCCATTTGAAGAGGGCACAAAACAGAAGAAAAAAAGGCCAAAAAGCGGGGTTTCGATCCGAAACGTCACCCATTCCTTCTCTCCAGGGATGCTGCCTGTCCCACTAAGTTACTCCAGCTTTTTGTGTGTACAGCTGCTCCTCGACCTACGATGCGGTTACGTTCTGATAAACCCATCGTAAACCGAAAATATCGCAAGTCGTAAACGCATTTAGTATATTGCGATCACGTGACTGGACGGGACTTGCGGCTTGCTGCCGTTGCCAAGCGTTTGCCGAGCGTTTGCCGAGCGTTTGCCGACTGTAAAGTCGAAATATCGCAAGTCGAAGCATTGTAAATCGGGGAGCATCTATATATATATATATATAGACATAGTGCCTTTTATATATATATACACACACGCACACACACACATATATATATATATATACACATATATATATACAACAATTAAATTCTTACTTACATGTATGTATGTGTGTGTGCATACATATATGTATATGGACATACATATTTGTGTCTATGTATATATATATACACACACACACACACACACACACACGTGTATATATATATATATATATATAATGAAATTCTTACTTACTTGCATACGTGCATACATATATGTATATGTATATATATATATATATATATACACATGTGTGTGTGTGTGTGTGTGTGTGTGTGTGTGTGTGTATATATATGTATACACACACACACATACATATATGTGTGTACATATACATATATGTATGCACACACACACATATATATATGTAAGTAAGAATGTCATTGTTGTGTTTGGGACATATGACAATAAAGCACTCTTGCCTCTTGACTTGCCTGGGGCCTTGAGCAAAGGGAAGGATACGCATCCTTCTGGTCAATGAACCAAAGCATCCCCAGAGTGGGTGGGCTGGACACTGTCCGCCTGTTCCTGTAACTGGGTCAGTGTAACACCATCACTCATGCGAGCCCCGGAGAATGTTTAGCACATCTGTCAGCTTCACTGCTGTAAACTGTCCCCATCTGATCTGTGAGCAACTCACAAACAATCATGCCTTTGTCTGAAGATCTCCCATCCTGCACATTGTACCGATCGAGGCTGTAACTCAGAGAGCAAGGAGCGTGTCGGAAGATTTAGTTAGACTCTGTACACGTGCTGGGAGTATTGTCAAGAAAAGTGCTAAAAGTTGCTCCGAGCCATTTATTTCTATTGTGTTAAGTCAATGAAAATAAGTTCCAGCCTCTCTTAGAAATGTATGGACTTATTCTGCTCTTATCACATAAACATGAACTTAGAAGTCATAGGAGCAGGTAGGCCATTTGGCCCATCTAGTCTACTCCACCATTCAATCATGACTGATCTATCTTTCCCTCTCAACCCCATTCGCCTGCCTTCTCCCCATAACGCTTGACACCCTTACCAATCAATTATCTGTCAATGGCCTCTTTAAAAATACCTAATGACCTCCACAGCCTTCTGTGACAATGAGTTCCACAGATACTTTCAAGAGAGAGGCTCTTTAAAATAGCGGAGTCAGGGGATATGGGGAGAAGGCAGGAACGGGGTACTGATTGGGGGATGATCAGCCATGATCACATTGAATGGCGGTGCTGGCTCGAACGGTCAAATGGCCTACTCCTGCACCTATTGTCTATTGTCTAATCAAGGCAGATCTATCTATACCTCTCAACCCCATTCTCCTGCCTTCCCCCCATAACCCCTGACACCCGCACTAATCAAGCCCCATGTTTTGGCCTGGAACTTCTCCAGTATCCTGGAGTAACTCCCACTGCACAGAACACACACATTGATGGGAAAGTTAAATCACATTCTCAGGCAGTGACATTGGATGTGACTTTGATTATTAAGCAATAAGACACAGGCTAATCAATTTGGGTCCACTCCATTGGATTATTTATCCTACCCGCCCAGCTCCTGACTGTATTTACTTCCCTTGATGTGTCAAGGTGAGCAAAAGAGAGATAACTCTGTCAATATTTGCTGTGTGAGCTGACAATCGATAACTTTCCACTTTGCACCTTGAAATGTTTTCTCTAGAACCATGTGAGGGGAATCTCCAGACACACCTTATCAGTCAGATCAGTGCCTTAAACAAAGGAGTCCAACCCGAGACAACACCCCAGTCACCTCCAGGCACTGCCTTGGGGTCAGGATCTCTTGCTTCCAGGTAACAGGGTAACGGCCTGAGGGAAGGTCCCGACCTGAAACTTCACCTCTCAGTCTGAAGAACGGTCCCGACCCGAAACGTTACCTATCAGTCTGAACAAGGGTCCCACTCGTGCCACCTGCCTGTGTTTAGCCCACATCCCTCTAAACATATCCTATCCACGTAACTGCCTAAATGCTCGCGATAGTACCTGCCTCAACTACCTCCTCTGGCAGCTCGTTCAACACACCCACCACCCTTTATGTAAAAAGGTTGCCCCTCAGGTTCCTATTAAATCTTTCCCCCCTCACCTTAAATCCATGTCCTCAAATATAAATTAAAAAGGTAGACTTGAATTTTTTAATTAAAGCAGTGTAGGAATTGGAAGGGGATATAGAATATAGGTATATAGGTTAGCAACCGGGAGATCCAGCAGGCCTTGGCGGACCGAGCGTAAGAGTTTGTCGAAATGGTCTCTGATGTGAAGGAGATCTCATCGGGAGCACCAGATGCAATATTCACGGTTGGAAGAGGAGAATTTTTATAGAAGTTCTCAACTACTCTTGATGTTCATGACCCGGGCCTCTGGCACTGTGAGGCAGCAGCACTACCAGCTGCACCAACGTGCCGCCCCTTTTTGTTTCGTAGAAACAGATAAATGCTGTTAACACTCACGTATGACAAAAACAACCTGTTTCTCTTTCCGCAGATGCTGACTGATCTGCTAAGTGTTTTCCTACAGTTTGTAGGACCGGGTGTCAGGGCTATGGGGAAAAGGCAGGAGAATGGGGTTATCAGGATGAGATAGATCAGCCATGATTGAATGGCAGAGTAGACTTACTTGATGGGCCGAATGGCCTAATTCTGCTCCTATCCAGTTTTTGTTTTATCTCGGAATTCCGTCATCTGCAGTATTTTAACTTTCTGTCTGCTTTCCTCACAGTTTCATTCATCGTGTGAAACTTTCTCCCAGGCAGGCCTCGGCTATTTCTCGTTGTAAACGGTCAGGGTTTGATCACAGTGGCAGGGATCCTAACTGCAGCAGCAGCAGCAGCAGCAGCATCATTTAAGATTAGACGTGACATGTCCTTGTATTTTCTCCAGCAATGACTGTGGGAGCATCGATGTTGACATTCATTTCCAGAAATTCTTTCCTATCAGTGGGGCTTTCCAATGGTTATGTCTTGTGGCTGGGAATGACGACTGCTTGCTGGCAGTGCTTGTTCTTAGTTCATGTTAGAGTCAGAGAGTCATTCAGAGTGGAAACAGGCCCTTCAGCCAACATGTCTACGCCGACCAAGGTACCCCATCTACACCAGTCCCACCTGTCCACACTTGGCCCATATCCCTCTCAACCCGTCCTGCCCACATACCTGTCCAAATGCCTTTAAAAAACTGTACCTGCCTCAACTACCGATTCGGGAACTCCAAGCCGCGAGTGTGTTTGATCTGTCCCGACGTCGGAGTTTCGATCATCCCGACGAGAGGGCCTGCACATCGGGCCGTCCGTAGGGGCGACTACGGAGGCTAAAGGTTCCCCGACCATGGGTCAACAAAGGAGGAAGACTGACTGAATTTTATTGCCTTCCATCACAGTGAAGAATACTGTGGTGGATGTTTATGTTAAATTTTATTGTGTGTTGTATTCTTCTTGTAAATTGTATGGGTGCATGGTAACTCATTTCACTGTACCTTAACTTGTGCCTGTGACAATAAATGTGAACCTTGAACCTCTTCTTGCCAGCATGTCCCATATACCTGTGTGAAAAAATTGCCCCTCGGATTCCTATTAACTCTTTCCCACCTCAATTTAAACTAATCCTCCCCCTGTTTTTTGATTTCTAGATGTCTTTGTTGTGTGCAGGAAGGAACTGCAGATGCTGGTTTACACTGAATATAGACACAACATGCTGGAGTAACTCAGCGGGACAGGCAGCATCTCTGGAGAGAAGGAATGGGTGACGTTTCAGATCGAGACCCTTCTGCAGAATAGAGCCCACCGTTTCTTCCGGGTCTGAAGAAGGGTCTCGACCCGAAACATCACCCATTCCTTCTCTCCAGAGATGCTGCCTGTCCCGCCGAGTTACTCCAGCATTTTGTGTCTATCTTCTGTCATTGTTGTATGATGCATGGAAAATATGAGGTCAAACCTTTCGAAGAACTCTACCGGAATCTGGCAGTTAGGACATAGAACAGCACAGGAACAGGCACTTTGCCTCCCCACAATGTCCGTGCCGAATATGATGCCAAGACCAACTCTTATCAGCCTGCATCCCTCCATTCTCTGCGTATCCAAGTGCCTGTCCAAAAGTCTCTTAAATATTGATATGCATCTACATGGGGCGGCACGGTGGTGCAGCGGTAGAGTTACTGTTTTACAGTGCCAGAGATCCAGGTTCAATCCTGACTACGGGTGCTGTCTGTACAGAGTTTGTACGTTCTCCTTGTGACCATGTGGGTTTTCTCTGGGTGCTCAGGTTTCCTCCCACATTACAGAGATTTACAGGTTTGTAGGTTAATTGGCTTTGGTAAAATTGTAAATTGTCCCTGGTGTGTAAGACAGTGCAAGCGTACAGGTATGAGCGCTGGTTGGTGCCTACTCAGTTTCTGTGGGTAAAGCTGTGAGGCGATTGATAGCTGGGGTTGTGGCTACTTCAAGACGGGCTCAGCACACCATTCCCAGCAGCTCGAGTGAGATCATGAAACTTCTCCCAGGCGAGGACCAAACCACTCTTGTTAATACCTTCAGCAGTCAGAGCCGACAAATAAATGTACAGCTGAGCCGTGGATTAGTGGAGTCCTGCAAGGGCTGGAGTCTGGAGAGCAGCTCGTGTAGCACTGATCCACTATGAGTCCCTCACTAACGCGGGATACCTAGTCACGCCACGGACACACTTACTAACAGTAATCATGGTCAAATATCAAATCCATCTTGCGCCAGAGGTTTCATGTTTATTGAACATATTCATGTTCACTGTTTATTGGTGATGGAGTTTATTTGTAATATATAAAAGACACAATATGCTGGAGTAACTCAACGGGCCAGGCTCCATCTGGAGAATATGGATAGGTGACGTTTCGGGTCAGGACTGAAGAAGAATCCAAACATGAAAGGTCACCAGTCATTGAAAGTAGGCATGCAGGTGCAGCAGGCAGTGAAGAAAGCGAATGGTATGTTAGCTTTCATAGCAAAAGGATTTGAGTATAGGAGCAGGGAGGTTCTACTGCAGTTGTACAGGGTCTTGGTGAGACCACACCTGGAGTATTGCGTACAGTTTTGGTCTCCAAATCTGAGGAAGGACATTATTGCCATAGAGGGAGTGCAGAGAAGGTTCACCAGACTGATTCCTGGGATGTCAGGACTGTCTTATGAAGAAAGACTGGATAGACTTGGTTTATACTCTCTAGAATTTAGGAGATTGAGAGGGGATCTTATAGAAACTTATAAAATTCTTAAGGGGTTGGACAGGCTAGATGCAGGAAGATTGCTCCCGATGTTGGGGAAGTCCAGGACAAGGGGTCACAGCTTAAGGATAAGGGGGAAATCCTTTAAAACCGAGATGAGAAGAACTTTTTTCACACAGAGAGTGGTGAATCTCTGGAACTCTCTGCCACAGAGGGTAGTCGAGGCCAGTTCATTGGCTATATTTAAGAGGGAGTTAGATGTGGCCCTTGTGGATAAGGGGATCAGAGGGTTTGGAGAGAAGGCAGGTACGGGATACTGAGTTGGATGATCAGCCATGATCATATTGAATGGCGGTGCAGGCTCGAAGGGCCGAATGGCCTACTCCTGCACCTAATTTCTATGTTTCTATGTTTCTATATATATATATAATATGTGTGTGTGTGTGTGTGAGTATATATATATACCTTTAACTTTTAACCTGAAAGATTCAAGATGGCGCCTGAAACATGGTGACTCTTGTCTGCTGACTTACTGCTCTACTGCTTTACACACTAATACTTAGTATGATTGTGCCCAACATATAGTATGATTGTCGCTGAACTGTATGCAAAAAAATAATCATTTCACTGTGCTTAGTTACACGTGACAATAAAGTAGCATTGAACCTGTGTGGGTGTACGTGTGTGCGCGTGCATGCGTGTGTGTGTTTGTATGTCTATGTGTGCTCTTGCATGTGCATGCACTAGTCTGTGTGGGTGTGCGTGTGCGTGCATGTGTATGTGTATGTGCGCGCATATGCGTGCAGGCGTGGGTGTGTGAGCATTGTGTACGCCTTTCTCTGCTGTTAATGTACCATTTATTCAACGCATTTGCTTGCCATGCCTGGTGGAGGGAAATATGCTCAGTTCAATTATATGAGCCGTCACTTGAGAATAATGGCAGAGTTTCCAAGAAGGTGTCGGTGTCCCGCTGTGTTATGCACAGGGCCACAGAGCCACAGGCAATGCAACTTGGAGAGCGGAACAGAAACGTCTGCTTGCTGTCGGGTTTGTGCGAGTTGTTGATCTGCGAACACACCTGGAAATCATCACGCTGCCACAAGCAACAGCAGCGCCGACTTAGACAGAGCCTTTAACTGAGCGAAAGGGTTCAGAGGCACTTCAAGGATTTGTTAAAACACAGAAAGGAGCGCAGTGGCGCAGCCGGTAGAGCTGCTGCCTCACAGCGCTAGAGGCCTGGGTTCAGTGCTGTCTGTGTGGAGTTTGCACGTTCTCCTTGTTCAAGTTCAAGTTCAAGTTCAAATTTTATTTGGTCACATACACCTTTAGGTGTAGTGAAATTATTTTTGCCATGCAGCACATAAAAAAAAGAATACAACATGACAGTAATATATAGTTTCAACATCAAAACATCCCCCCACAATGGTTCCCATTGTGGGGAAAGGCACAAAGTCCAGTCCCATCCCCATGTCCACCCATAGTCGGGCCTCCTTACTCGAGACCGTGGCTTCTGGAGCCGACAGGGCCGTGCCGAATGGAGCTCAACTGGCGATCTCATCAGGAGATCCCAGGCTCCCGATGGAAAGTTCAGCGCCGCTGCCCGCAGCCGCTCCACAGACCCGCAGCTCCGCAACGGACCCAGCTCCAGTTACCGGAGTTTCAGCGAAGTCACCGCCAGCCCCACAATGGGTGAGTGAGTGCGTGGGTTTCCTCCGGGTGCTCTGGTCTCCTCCCACATCCCAAAGACCTGCGTGTTTGTAGAATAATTAGTCTCCGTAAATTGTCTCTCGTGCGTAGGGAGTGGACGAGAAAGAGGGATAACGGGGAACGTGTGAACGATGGCCGGCATTGACTCAGTGGGCCGAAGGGCCCGTTTCCACGCTGTATCTTACAATCAATCAACAAAAAATCCATCGCTGAACTGAAGGCGTTGCGTCACGTTCAATGTAGACGTACCCCAGGATCAGAGACACTCAATGCTCACCTGAAGAGTAGCTAAAGTCAGGTGATTCTCCCCTTTGATGGTTATTATAATAAGTCATGCTACTTATTATAGGCACAAAATGCTGGAGTACCTCAGCAGGACAGGCAGCATCTTTGGAGACAAGGAATTATTATGCCAGGAAGGAATTGCAGATTCAGGTTTACACCGAAGATAGACACAAAGTCACGGAGAGACCCTTCCTCAGACACTCAGGTGGAAGGGTCTCGACCCATAAACATAGGGAGACCTGAACTGCAATGAAATGATTGTATACAGGGGATGTGGGGTTGCAGTGTGAGGGTTGAACAAGGCCTTGGAGAGGGGTCTGTGTAAAGGGCCTGTTCCACTTGGGCGTCATTTGCGCGTCACGCAGATGGCGTGCGAAGATTTTGTACATCTCTAAATCCTGGGGCGCTGCGCACGACCGTGTGTCACTGCCTACGTCACCACGCACCATGCACGCATCATGCACGCATCACACGACCCGCGTGTCATGCGTCCTGACGCGTAAATGATGTCACGTAAATGACGCGCAAATGACACCCTAGTGGGACAGGCCCTTTGCAAAGAATAACTTCCATTTGAAAAGGGCACAAAACTGAGAAGAAAAAAAGGCCAACAGGCCAAAAGGTAGGGTCTGGCCCTGAAATGCCACCCATTCCTTCTCTCCAGGGATGCTGCCTGTCCCCCTGAGCTACCCCAGCATTTTGTGTCCATCTTATTTACCAGGACAAGTTGCTGTACTGCTTGACTGACTTCAGATGGAACGATGCAAACTATTTCCATATTTGGAGACGTTCCACTTTTACTTTTCCTCAGTGCCCCCTTCCTCTGCCGCAGCTGGTGTTTGTGCTGCTTTCTGGAGGCAGGGGCTGAAAATGGAACCAGCTGTTCTTGCTGTTCTGTTGTTATTGGCAGAGTGCGTCCGTCGGGGTCAAGGGGAGATGCTGCCTCTTAAAGACACAGCCTCTTTCAGCTCTGCACTCAGACCGCACTAATAGCGGCCGCTGTGTAAATGATGCTGTGAGAGGGGCCCACTAGGTTGCCCAGGCCTCTCCAACAAGGCAATCACGCTAAATGCAGGCGTGCTTCAAATGCCCCGATCTTTCCCCTGTTCCTTTCCCCATATTGTGGAGAAGCCCGGTGAGGAATTCTGGAGATAGACACAAAAAGCTGGAGTAACTCAGCAGGGCAGGCAGCATCTCTGGAGGGAAGGAATGGGTGACCAGGTTTGCTAATACCTGGCATTCTGCAGTGGAACTGAGGGATGCATGAAAGGGAAAAGAAACCCTCCGTAATGAATATTTCAGACATTGCGAATATCCGCTAATCACCCTGAAACAATCCCGGGCTGTAAAATCTCTTCCATAATATCACTTCCCCCGAAGCAGTTGATTTAAATACCATGTCTGGTTGAATTTCCTTGAATAGAACGTGGGAACATTTCCTCTTCCAAAGGCTGAATGTTTCTAGGAGGTGGCGATCCTGTTAACGGCATTCACATGGACCCAGGGATGTGAGCGGGACATGTCCAATGTGCTACACACTTCCTGGTGGGCCATGGTGTCCTGGCCAAAGTTATTTCAGGGCTGTGTCATTGTCGGACTCTTGGGATGGGGACTAGGGAGTTGTTTGTACCTTGTCTATGTTTCCAACCGTCACCACCCCACATGCATCCTATTCCTGCGTAGGAAGGAACTGCAGATGCTGCTTTACACAGAAAAGTTGGAGTAACTCAGCGGGTCAGACAGCATCTCTTCCTGACTTACTTATTACTGCCTATTATGCCTCCTGGTATGTAGGGCCAGCAACAAAGGTCCTCCACTCAGTAGTGTTACCATTAAATAGTAAACCATTTTTTTACTCATGAACATTTTTTACCGGGCTGGAAAAAAACGCCCCGACTTACCTGATGCCACGGGTACGTACGGCTGGCATAACGAGCCGCTACGATGTATCTACGACCTCCCACGACCTCCTACAGACTCGTTACGAACATTCTGCGAGTTTGAATCAAGGGGAACACTCGGGAAAATTTGTGAATGACCTCATGAAAGTGGGACAGGCCCTTTAAACACAAGTATAGGAGTAACTCAGTGTGTTGGGCAGCATCTCCAAACATGGATGAGCTCCACAAAAGTAATGAATGAGTTTTTCTACTTGATCAACGTATGAGATTTGAATCTGCCATTGCACATTATTTCAGCGCGAGTGGGGATCTAATAAAAGCTCCCGATAAATAATGCAGTATAGAACGCCACAGGAGATCCTTCAACTTTGTGGTATTTTCCCACAAGGGAGGGAGGGGGGAGAGAGAGAGCGAGCGAGGGAGAGGAGAGGAGAGGAAGAGAGAGAGAGAGGGAGAGAGAGGGAGAGAGAGGGAGAGAGAGGAGAGGGAGAGAGGGGGAGAGGGGAGAGGGGGAGAGGGGGAGGGAGGAGAGAGGGAGAGAGGAGGGGAGAGGGAGAGGAGGGAGAGAGGAGGAGAGGAGAGGAGAGGAGAGGAGAGGGGAGGGGAGGAGAGGCGAGGAGAGGAGAGGAGAGGAGAGGGGAGGAGAGGAGAGGAGAGGAGAGGAGAGGAGAGGAGAGGAGAGGAGAGGAGAGGAGAGGAGAGGAAGACAGGAGAGGAAGAGAGAGGGAGGAAGGAGAGGAAGAGGGGAGAGAGGAGAAGAGAGGAGAGGAGAGGAGAGGAACAGAGACGGAGAGAGGAGAGGGGGATGAGAGGGGGGAGGAGAGGGAGGAGTGAGAGCGGGAGAGAAGGAGGGAGAGGAAGGAGGGAGAGGGAAGGAGAGGGAGAGAGGGAGAGAGGAAGAGAGCGATGAGAGGGAGAAAGGGAGAGATAGGAGTGATAGGGAGTGTGAGGGAGAGGAGAAGGGGAGAGAGGGAGAGAGAGAGGGAGAGAGAGGGAGTGAGAGGGAACAGAGAGAGGGAGAGAGGAAGAGGGAGAGAGAGGGGGAGAGAGGGAGTGAGAGGGAGTGTGAGGGAGAGAGGGAGAGAGAGGGAGAGAGTGTGGTAGAGAGAGGGAGTGAGAGGGAGAGAGAGGGAGGGAGAGAGAGTGAGGGAGAGGGGGAGAAGGGAGAGAGGGAGAGGGAGAGGGAGAGAGAAAGAAAGAAAGAGATAGAGAGAGAGAGTATCTGATAACCCGATTGGGAGCCAAGTGATAAACATGTCGCTGCAGCTGCTTCAAGGAACGCAGGATATCCTCTCATCCACCCACTCTATTTCTGTAGAGCATCCTGATTAAGGGACGGCATTTCTATTTTTTTTTAAATTCAAACAACAAAATGCTATAAACAGGAATAATACTCTGGGAAGTGCATTAGTGAACGTTGTATAGTGAGCTGAGGTAAATGTAGATCTCAGGAAACAAGATGGGCTAAAGACCTTTGGAGACAAGATCTCCTTGTCTAGAAATCGGTTGTCACTCATTCCTGTCCCCTTTACGGTCAGATTGCGTGCAAACCCGGTGAAATTAGCCAAAAATATATTCATTTAGTTCAGGCAGATCAGCCAAAGGATCCTCCAGCGACTTGAAGGGAAATGCAGTTGACTCATAAGTTTATAAGTTCAAGGAGCAGAATTATGCCATTCGGCCCATCAAGTCTATTCTGCAATTCAATTATGGCTGATCTATCTTTCCCTCTTAATCCCATTCTCCTGCCGTCTCCCAGTAACCCCTGACACCCGTACCAATCAAGAATCTATCAATCTCCGCCTTAAGAATATCCATTGACTCCACAGCCTTCTGTGGAAAGTCTCACTTAATCTCAACTCTTCTGGACCTCTTCCATCGCCCTTCGAGTCACATAAAGCATGGGATGTAGACCATTCGACAGTACAGCACAAGAACAGGCCCTTCGGCCCACAATGTCTGTGGCAAATGTGGTGTCAAGAACCCAGAATATCAAAATTTCTGGAGAAACTCAGCGGGTGCGGCAGCATCTATGGAGCGAAGGAAATAGGCTCCATAGAGTTTCTCCAGCAATTTTGTCTACCTTCGATTTTCCAGCATTCTTGAACCCAATATCAAGATATCAAGAACCCAAGAACCTTTTTTTGCTTAAGTCCACCCTCCACCACCTCCAGTTTAAATTCCATTTGGAATATTTTTGGAGGACCAGGAAACCAAGAACCAAGACCAACTCTTATCTGCCTACACATGATCCATATCCCTCCGTTCCCTACATATCCATGTGCCTACCAAAGTCTCTTAAACACTACCATCGAATCTGGCTCCACCACCACCCCCGGTAGTGCTTTCCAGGCACCCACCGCCCTCAGGGTAAAAAACTAACCCCGCACATCTCCTTTCAACTTTGCCCCTCTCTTGGGTTGCAGGTGGTTGCCGGAGGTTGCAGGTAGTGGAAGCAGGTAGGGAGACTGACAAAAACCTCCGGGAACCGCACGGAAACCTTGGGTGGGGCGCAAAGTCTCCAGAGGTTTCCGTTCAGGTTTCCTAAGTGGGACAGGGGCATTAGAAAATGCAATTTCATTCAAACAAAGCTGTTTGAATGACAATAAAAGGCATTCTATTCTATTCTATTCTCACTGTAAAGCTATGCCTTCTGGCGCGTGACTTTTCTATCCTTTTCCTACCGGCCATTTTCCCTATCTATGCCTCTCATAATGTTACTTACTTTTATATATTGTATGTACAATAGCCTGCACCAGGTAACTAATCCCTTGCTGTGACTAGGTGTAGGTTCTGCATTCCATGCAAACTGAAGTATTTGTCGTTATCTGTTTATCAGATACTGACATGATTTGGCAATCATTTGACTTAGTCGTGGAATAACCCATTAACACGGATTACATAGAAACGTAGAAAATAGGTGCAGGAGGAGGCCATTCGGCCCTTCGAGCCAGCACCGCCATTCATTGTGATCATGGCTGATCGTCCCCTATCAATAACCCGTGCCTGCCTTCTCACCATATCCCTTGACTCCACTAGCCCCTAGAGCTCTATCTAACCCTCTTGTAATAAGACCATAAGCCATCGGACCACAATTAGGCCATTCAGCCCGTCGAGGCTGCTCTGCCATTCCATCACGGCTGATCTATTATTCCCTCTCAACACCATTCTCATGCCTTCTCCCCATAACCATTGATACCCTCACTAATCAAATCTCCGCTTCAGAAAAACCCAATGACTTGCCCTCCACTGCCATCTGTGGCAATGAATTCCACAGATACGCCACCCTCTGGCTAAAGACATTTCTCCTCATCTCCATTCAAAAAGTACATTTTTAAATTCTGAGGCTGTGCCCTCTGGTCCGAGACTCGCCACCACTAGTAACATCCTCTCTATGTCTACCCTAAAGGCCTTTCATTATCCAGTCGGTTTTACTGAGGTCTCCCCTCATCCTTCTGAACTCCAGCGGGAGCAGACCCGGAGCCTTCAAATGCTCCTCACATATTCAAGTCAAATCAAGAGAGATTATTGTCATATGTCCCAGATAGGACAATGAAATTCTTGCTTTGCAATATAGTAGGCACGAATACAGAACATATCATATCAGTGTGTCCATACACCATTATATAAATATATACACACATCAATAAATAAGCTGATAAAGCGCAAATAAACAGATAATGGTTTATTAGTGTTCAGAGATTTGTTTCAGTTGAGTTTAATAGCCTGATGGCTGTGGGGAAGTAGCTATTCCTGAACCTGGGCGTTGCAGTCTTCAGGCTCCTGTACCTTCTACCTGAAGGTAGCGGGGAGATGAGTGTGTGGCCAGGATGGTGTGGGTCCTTGATGATGCTGGCTGCCTTTTTGAGGCGGCGACGAAGGAATTCATATTGTGGACGAAGGAACTGCAGGTGCTGGTTTACCTCGAAGATAGACAAAAAATGCTGGAGTAACGGGACAGGCAGTATCTCCGGATAGAAGGAATGGGTGATGTTTCGGGTCGAGGCCCTTGTTCAGACTTCTCGTCTGGTGATGGTTATTTTTCTCAGATGAGGTGAACATAACGCACTACATTTTTCAAGTGTTGGATGCCAAGATTTGCATGGGATGCGCAAGCTTGGGGAAGTTGAAACTTGCCCAAGTGTTGTAAGAATTTAGAGATAAGGTAAAAGTCTGTAACCAGAAAATAAACGGAGATAGCTGAGAGGTCTGCTGGAACATGGGCTAATTGTGAAGCTGCAGGATGGAACAGTGGCACATCTGGTAGAAAATGCCACCCCCCCCCTCCCCTCCCCTCCCCTCCCCCATGGCTCCAATAACTTGGATTTATAGGCAGATTAAATAAATAAATAACCAACAATAAATAAACGCAGAGGGAATAAATATTTAGAATTCTCTACCCAAGAGGATAGAGGAGTCATAGTTGTCTTAATCTAATCAAGAGATGATATATTGATAGATCTGGGGATATGAAGCATGAATATGGGGCATGGGGTGAGTGCGTGAGAGTGACACTGAGGTACAAGATCACCTTCGATCGCACGGGTGGTACAGCAAGCACACAAACCAAATGGCACACACTAACCCCTATTTCTTGGCCTGACAGTATGTCCTCATTGTACAATACAACAATACAATTTATTGTCATTTGAGCCTCAGTGAGGCTCAAACGAAATTCTGTTTCCACAGCCATACAAACAAAGACAATTTCCTAGACATACACACAATTTAATTCACACAAACATCCATCACAGTGGACCCACTGTGATGGAAGGCAAAGTCTTTTCTCTCCCCTGTTCTCCATATCTCTCCCGATGTCCAAGCCGCAGGCGGGCGATGATAAGTCCCACGGCCATTTTAGGCCGTGCCGGGCGATTTACGGCCCCGCTCCCAGTCTAAATGTCACAAAGTTGGAGCCCCCGGCGGGCGCTGGAATGTCCCACGGCCATGAAGCCGCGCCGGGCGATGTACGACCCCGCTCCAGGTCGTTCCAACCCCGCGACACGGGCTGGAGAGGTCGCGTTGCGGGAGCTCCGGGAAGCGGTCTCTCCCCCCGGACCCGTGAGCTCCCGATGTCCCGACAGTCCACCGGACCTGCGGCTGCGTTGCTGGAGCCTCCGAGCCCCAGGAGTCGAGTCGCAGCAGCGAGTCACCACCGCTCCCCACGTTCCGAGGCCGGCCAGCCCCACGATGGTGAGTACTCCGCAGTCTCCCGAGCCCCCGGGTCGTTCAGGTTGGAGGCCGCTCCACGGTGCTAGGCCCCAACGACAACGGAGACCCGACAGGGAAAAGGTCGGGTCTCCCGGACAGGGAAGAGATTTTAAACGGTTTCCCCCTCCCCCCCCCCGCCCCCCACATATACACATTTAAAACTAATATTAAAAAACACCAACACTACATTTAACTAGACAAAAAATAAAAAAAAGACAGACAGGCTGTAGGAGCCGCTGCAACGGGTGAGTCGCGCCGCCAACGCCAATTGTTTCCCCATTGTATCATAGCTTGTAAGACAGTAGAATCAGAGATAAACACAAGATGCTGGAGTAGCTCAGCGGGGCAGACAGCATCTCTGGAGAAAAGGAATAGGTGACGTTTCGGGTCGAGACCCTTCATCAGACTGAAGTACTTCAACTTTTTATGTCTATGTTCGGTTTAAAGCAGCATCTGCAGTTCCTTCCTACACAGTAGAATCAGAGAGGTGGAGATCAGAGATTAAGGGTGGCACGGTGGCACACTGGTAGTGTCGCTGCCTTGCAGTGGCAGAGACCCGGGTTCGATCCTGACAACGGGTGCTGTCTGTATGGAGTTTATATGTTCTCCCTGTGACCGCGTGGGTTTTCACTGGGTGCTCTGGTTTCCTCCCACACTCCAAAGATATACAGGTTTGTTCTTCACCTTCTCCATCATGGTCTGGTTTGGCTCAGCCACCAAGCACGACACCTGGAGGCTGCAGCGAATCGTCCGATCAGCAGAGAAGGTTATTGGCTGCAACCTTCCCCCCATTGATGAACTGTACACGGCAAGATCATCTCTGACCCCTCTCACCCTGGCCACAAACTCTTTGAATCACTTCCCTCTGGAAGGCGACTCCAGGCTGTCACAGCTGCCACAGCCAGACATAAAAACTGTTTTTATCCATGAGTAGTTGCTCTACTCATCAGCCAAAAATCTGTAGCCTCCCTTTGACCTGGTATTTTGTTGGTTCACATGCTTGATCGATGGTGTTTTATCATTAATGTTTTATTATTATTAATGTTTAGTGTTTTCTGAGTCATTCGTAATTGTCACTGTGTGTCATGTTGTTACTTATGGGCGGAGCACCAAGGCAAATTCCTTGTATGTGAATACTTGGCCAATAAACTAACTAACTTACTTACTTACTTACTTACTTACTTACTTACTTACTTACTTACTTACTTACTTACTTACTTACTTACTTACTTACTTACTTACTTACTTACTTACTTACTTACTTACTTACTTACTTACTTACTTACTTACTTACTTACTTACTTACTTAGTAGGTTAATTTGTTTCTGTAAAATTGTAAATTGTCCCTCATGTGTAGGATAATGCTAATCGCTGGTCGGTGCGGACTTGATGGGCCGAAGGGCCCGTTTCCACACTGTATCTCTAAAGTTTAAAGATATCCTGCACGGAAACAGGCCCTTCCGCCCACTGAGTGCGTACTGACCATTAAGCGTCCAACCTAATTTTTTTTCTGTAGGAAGGTCTGAAGAAGGGTCTCAACCCGAAACGTCACTCATTCCATCTCTCCAGAAATGCTGCCTGTCCCGCTGAGTTACTCCAGCTTTTTGTGCCTATCTTCAATTTAATGACCATTCAGTTTTGGGTCTGCTTGTCTTTGTTCAGAGTTTCCAAATAACAAGCAGCCAACTGATTGCACCAGCAGTCACTGTGCGGACTTTAAGAAGATTTACACATTGTCTCCGTTCTGCAGGAGCTCCTCAAGTAATTACAAAACTGAAAATTCTTATCGCAGTTAACAACATGTAAATGATTTACATTTCAGCTGCATCATTCGTTAACTTTTAACTTATTTCCCAAAGTTTCTGTCATGCTTATAGTTAGTTTTTACAGAGACCTTTTTCAGTCTGATAAGGGGTCCAGACCCAAAATATCACCTTGCCATTTTCTCCACTGACCCAGTGAGTTACTCCAGCACTTTGTGTCTATCTATGGTATAAACCAGCTTCTGCTGTTCATTCTTATTACCAGAACCAGAGGACATAGGTTTAAGATGAGAAGGGAAAGATTTAATAGGAACCAGAGGCCAGAAACCTTTTCACATAAAGGGTAGTGGATATATGGAACAAGCTGCCAGATGAGGTAATTGAGGCAGGTACTATGAGCATTTAAAAGACATTGAGATAGGTACATGGATAGGATAGGTTAAGAGGGATATGAGACAAATGCAGTTAGTTTGGACTAGTGGAGACAGGGCATCTTGGTTGGCATGGGCAAGTTGGACTGAAGGATCTGTTTCCTACAATGACCTACAAGACTCTGGTCATGAATAGTGTGTGGGAAGGAACAGCAGTTGCGGGTTTACACTGAAGATACATTCAAAATGCTGGAGTAACTACACAGGTCAGGCAACATCTCTGGAGAAAAAGGAATAGGTGATGTTTCTGGTCGAGACCCTTCTTCTGAGACTGAGGCTCAGGCTGAAGAAGAGTCTCGCCCCAAAACATCACCTATTCCGTTTCTGCAGAGATGCTGCCTGACCCGCTGAGTTACTCCAGCATTTTGTGTCTATCTTCTGGTCATGACAAGTACCGACGTTAACTCTGTTGACATTGAAATTGGAGGGTTCTGCCAGTGTGCAAACACGGCTTGTTTATATTCATGTTGATCAGTCCAGTCCCGTACCTGTTGTCTTGTTCTGTCCCAGCGCCATGTTGAGTCACATCGAGAATAGCTGCCCTTGGGGAGTTCAACCCTGGAAAGGTGTTGCTTCAGAAGACCGGGCAGATAAACAAACTTCTTTCCCAGACCTCATTTAGAAACAAGGAAATGTCGCCTCCCATTAACTCCGAGCTAAATCTCAGCAGCTCCTTTACTAGGCAAAATTCCAAAAGGGAAACTCGGTTTCACTGTGGGATTCCATTTTTGTGATTAAACAGGAAATGAGAATCCCTGTGAAAGTATGTGCTTTGTGCCTTGTTTCCGTGCGATAATATCACTGGGATTTCAAAAGGCCGAGCATCCCGAAGCTGCAAGGTTTTTACCAAATCCGTCCGTCGTTATTTTTAGTCCCGTTTTTTGCTCATCGTAGCTGGAGAAGTACCAAGCCCTTCCAGGTCAAATACTCCATTCTAGAGTCAAGAGTGTGTAATTGCCATATGTACCGACAATGGAACAATGACATCCATACTTGCTACATCTTCACAGGGCCTTTAATGCAATAATACACAGATGGTTTAGTTTAGTTTAGTTTAGATACAGCGCGGAAACAGGCCCTTCAGCCCACCGAGTCCACACTGACCAGCGATCAATAGACAATAGACAATAGACAATAGGTGCAGGAGTAGGCCATTCGGCCCTTCGAGCCAGCACCGCCATTCAATGTGATCATGGCTGACCCTCCCCAATCAGTACCCCGTTCCTGCCTTCTCCCCATATCCCCTTGACTCCTCTATCTTTAAGAGCCCTATCTAGCTCTGTAGTATCCAGAGAACTGGCCTCCACCGCCCTCTGAGGCAGAGAATTCCACAGACTCACAACTCACTGTGGGGAAAAGTATTTCCTCCTCTCCGTTCTTCGTCCCCGCACATTAACACTACCCTACACACACAAGGGACAATTTACATTTATACCAAGCCAATTAACCTATAATCCTGTACATCTTTGGAGTGGAGATATATATACGATAATTAATAATACAATAATCTAATACTAGGTGACCACAACAGTGCAAAAACCAAACTCCATATTGCAATCAAAGACACAGTCCATAGGAGATCATAGTTGCTGAGATAGTGGCAAGAGTCAAGAGGAAGTCCGTGCAGAGAGTGGTGAGGACGGCTGAAAAAATCATCGGGACTTCTCTTCCTTCAATCCGGGACATTGCGTGCAAACGTTGCTTGTCCAAGGCCAACAGCATTATAAACCAACCCACATATCTCCATCATGGACTGTTCACTCTGCTGCCCTCGGGCAAAAGGTATCGCAGTATAAGGAGCAGAACGGCCAGGTTCTGCAACAGCTTCTTCCCCCGAGTCATCAGACTCTTGAATTCCATATAATGTGCCGCCACTATTATCTATTTTATCTATTTCATCTTTTTATCTATTTTATCTTTTTATCCATTTTATCCTTTTGTTGCTTTATGTTGCACGGTGAGCCAGATACAACGAAATTTGCATTTGTTGGTGTAATTTTGAATGAGATTAAAGGAAACACTCCAGCACTTTGTCTATCCTCGATATAAACCATCATCTGCAGTTCCTTTCTACACCACATGACGTCCTACCTATTATACTCAATGCCCAGAGCTATGAACGCAAGCATACCATACCCCTTCTTTAATTATTTCCAACAGATATCCCTGGTTGTGTAAGGTTGAACTTCTGGACGTTTTTACATTGCGTAAATGCCGAGGTTTTCGAGAGCTGAGACGGAGCAGGTATTCAAAAGGTTAAAATACTTTTTGAGAAGACATGCCTAATCATTTGTACGTCTACCGAGACATTTGATTCTGCGCTGCTGCTGTGCTAACAGAGCTTTCTAACATCTGTTGAACCACCATGAAATTGCATATCTTCAAAAATTACAAGCTACAACATGTCGCATAACAACTTCCCTCCTTGTACCCTTCAGTAAGTATTCGCATAATCCTTCCAGCTACTAAAAATCCAGCCATAGCTATTGAGGGCAGGCACCTAATGTAAATCAGGCTGCTCCTTCCATTACCCTTACATTACATTGGGCAGCAATGTGGCGCAGCGGTAGAGTTGCTACCTCACAGCGCCAGAGACCCTGGTTCCGTCCTGACTACTTTCTGTACGGAGTTTGTACGTTCTCCCCGTGACCTGCATGGGTTTTCTCCAGGTGCTCCAGTTTCCTCCCACACTCCAAAGACGTACAGGTTTGTAGGTTAATTGGCTTGGTCAAATTGCAAATTGTCCCTGGTGTGTGTAGGATAGTGTTAGTGTGCGGGGATCGCTCGTTAGCGGGGACGTGGTGGGCCGAAGGGCCTGTATCTGCACTGTATCTCTAAACTTAACTAAACTACATTGCTGTTACTGAAGAAGGGTCCCAACCTGAAACGTCATCTGTCCATTTCACCCGCAGATGCTGCCTGACTTCCTGAATTCCTCCGGCACTTATGGCTTTGCATAATACTAATATCATTGCATTAGCTATTTGATATATTTATTCATTGTTTGCGGTCAACTGGTTTTGAATGGGGGAGAGGAGTCTTGAAGCCTAGGATAGCCATGGGTTTAGTTTTAAGTTTATTATTGTCATATGTACTGGGGTAAATTGAACTGGGAATAGACAAAAAATGCTGGAGTAACTCAGGCAGACTGTCTGAAGAAGGGCCTCGATCTGAAATGTCACCCATTCCTTTGGATGGCTAGATGCAGGAAGATTGTTCCCGATGTTGGGGAAGTCCAGAACTAGGGGTCACAGTTTAACGATAATGGGGAAATCTTTTAGGAGCCAAGATGAGAAAAACATTTTTCACACAGAGAGTGGTGAATCTGTGGAATTCTCTGCCACAGATGGTAGTTGAGGCCAGTTCATTGGCTATATTTAAGAGGGAGTTAGATGTGGCCCTTGTGGCTAAAGGGATCAGGGGGTATGGAGAGAAGGCAGGTACAGGATACTGAGTTGGATGATCAGCCATGATCATATTGAATGGCGGTGCAGGCTCGAAGGGCCGATGGCCTACTCCTGCACCTATTTTCTATGTTTCTATGTTTCTATGTTTTATCCAGAGGTGCTTCGGTGTAAACCAGCATCTGCATTTCCTTCCTACAGTGAACTGGGATTGAGAGGGAAAGATAGATCAGCCATGACTGAATGGTGGAGTAGACCTGATGTGCCGATGACCTAATTCTGTTCCTATAACATATAAAGGCTAGATGTGAGATGAGACAAAAGGTAGTCAGATTAGGAAAGAAGAAAAGTAAGATGGAAAGTCGTAGGGAGGGATATGGGCGGAAGTGAACAGAGGGGAGGGGAAAGAGGGGGGATAAAATGGAAATGAGGGACCAGGGGATGAGATAGCAGGAATTCTCATTTTTAAAGATTGTAGAAATTCCAGAAGATTTCCGAGACGTGGTGAGACAAGTGGAAAATGTAAAGTAACACCTACTTGCAAAACAACTGGCTCAGATCCAGAAAACTGGCCTATTCCTTTTTCGTGTGAAAAGTGATCTGTGGAGTTCTCTGCATTCGAAAAATGCGAATTATTTCCCAATGTATAAAAAGATTAACTGTGCATCATCTAACCAAACGTAGACTTGGATGTCAATGACATGAGGCATGAGCTGACTGTGGCAGGTTGGTAGATTTCATGAAAAGATATGCCTGTAAACAAGGGTCTCAAACATTTATAGAATTAATACAGAGTTTCTCCCCTCAAGGCACAAACAAACCAACAGGAAAAGTCTGTCCAGAGAAATTAGAGACAGTATTAGATCAAAGGGAAAGTTTTGCCAAATAATCTGTGGTTATGAGGATTGGGAAAAATGTTAGAATTTCAGCAAAGGAGTACCAAGGGATTGATCGGGACAGGGAAAGTAGAACGCAAGATTGCTGGTGGGAGCATTGTAAGAGATTGTGGGAGCTCCTATAGAAGTGAAGGAAGGGAAATGATTTGCTATTGTTAGTGTGGGTCCCTTAGAGAGTGAGGCAGAGGGAATTACAGTGGGGAATAAAGAAAGTGCAGAGGGTTGAGACAAATGTTTGTCTCTGTCCTCGGGGAAGAAGGCACAGATATGGTGAAGAACTACAGGCTTGGAGTGAAAGGGAAGATGAAAGTAAACTGGTATGAGTTAAACAATGGCATTGTAGAGATTGAACCCTTGTCACTGTTGCTGTAAGGCAGCAACTCTACCCTTCACCACCCTGCCACTATTTCTCTTTCTATAGATGCCGTCTGATCAGCTGAGTTTTTCAGACCATTTTTATAGTATTTTACATTTTACATTCGCGACCTTTCAATCTGTGGGAACTGTCCAAAAAATCCATGGGAGTTTGGCAGATAACAACCAATGAGTCTTCTGTCACCTCCTCGCTATCCCATGTATTCCCGCCATCATCTCCCCTAATATTTGTTGTCCCATATAAATGCAGAGCTGAGAGAGGCCAAGCAACGAGTCAAGTCATAAGGTGGTGGAATAGCTGTAAAACATGTTTGCACAAACTTTATTTAAAGAGTGCAAAGTACTGTGCGGTATTTGTCCATGGTTACATAAATACCCTCCATAGTCTCAAAGCCTAGTGACGCCATCACATGTCCTCATGTTATGCTGGCACCTTATGCACGGTGAATCACTTGCTGAGTAGACTATAAACACATTTATTTATTCTAACTCTAAATCACCTCTCTTGCACAACTATGGATTTGGTTTTAATTGCATTAACATCTTGTTCTTTTTGCAGTCTTCCTTCTTTTCAAATTTTAAATGAACGTATAATTTGTTTTTGAGTGAGTGACTCAGTCTATGTGCCTGTGGTGCTGACTTTCCTACTTTAGACTTGATGGAAACAGGCCCATCGGCCCACCGAGTCCGCACTGACCAGTGATCTCCCCACAGGCTAACCTACACATGCTAAAGGGCCTGTCCCACTTTCACGACCTAATTCACGACCTCTACCGAATTTGCCCTTGACTCATACTCGCAGCATGGTCGTCACGAGGTCGTAGGAAGGTCGTGATGCTAGTCGTAGGTATTCGTGGCATCAAGTAGGTCGGGGCGTTTTTCTAGCCTGATGAAAAATGTCCACGAGTAAAAAAGGTCGTGAATTAGGTCGTGAAAGTGGGACACGCCCTTTAGGACAATTTTACACCTTATCAAAGCCAATTAACCTACAAACTTGTACGTCTTTGGAGCGTGGGAGGAAACCGGAGCACCCGGAGAAAACCCAAGGAGCTTGCACGGGGAGAACGTGCAAACTCCGTACAGACAGCACCTGTAGTCAGGATGGAACCCGGGTCTCTGGCGCTGTAAGGCAGCAACTCTACTGCTGCGCCACTGTGCTGTCTGTGCCAGCAGGAATTTTTGTTGTGCCTGTACCTCACCACACTCCTGTAGATGACAATAAACTTGATCGTGATCTTGAACCTTCTTTTTTAACCTATGATTGACATTTCAATTAGAACATCGTCAAACTCTGCAGCCATTATCCCCCATTCCCCTCACACACGAGTCAGACTTTACACTGACACGCATACAAACAATGATGCAACTTTATTGGGAAAATTCATCCAGAACGGAAGTTGCTAAATCCAAACTTTAACAATAAATTTGGAAGCAGTGCGTCAGAGTGAGATACAGCACAGAAACAGGGCCCTCAGCCAACGGTGACACACTGACAATCAACTTCCCATGTAAACCAATTCTAAATACAACCAATATTTTATTCTTTGCACATTCTCATCATCTCCCTGTAGATTTTACCACTCACACTCATACTGGCAGCAATTTATGGTGGTCAGTTAACATACGGAACCCACCTGTAAGCAGACTGGCTGCGGGAGGCAGTGCAGTGGTGCCTCGATGGTGGAGTGGGCCGCTGGAGGCCCTGCCGCAGCCTGGGGCTCAGTTATGTGGCCCGCTCCAAGAGGCAGAGCATGTGGACCGGACGCAGCCTACAGCGGTGGAGCAGTGGCAGAGGACACTGCAGCTACGCTTGGCCAGGCTGACCCAGCAACGCTGCCAGAACAACAGACCTTCATGGTCAGAGCAAGATCTACCCTGCACCTACAAAATGGCGCCAAACCGGCGACTCTGTACACTGTCTCAATGCCTCTGTGGATTGTCACCTTGTCGTGGTGGAGAAGCTTGTGTGGTCCTGAGATCCTGAGAGCGATGCTGCCTGGAGCTATGCCCCTGGTAGGGCCACCCATGGCGGTAAGGTCGAGGGGGAGGTTTCTGACAAAGAGCAATCCAACCAAGACCTCAACGGTGGAACAGGCGGAGGACGATGGCTGACCTTAGTGGAGCGTCACAACGGCTGGGAAGGCGGATGAAGGCTGCAGCAGAAAAGGGTCTCCGGTCGTCTTGGACTCCACGCCACTGGATCCTGACCTAGATCTGTCAAGGACCGTGTGGTGGCTGTCTGTGCACCAGTCTCCCCATGTTAAACAAAATCCTCCATGAGAGGCCAGTCATACTCGTTTCGAATGACCGCCGATGACTACTGTTGCACATTTGCACTGTATACTTGTACTGAACCGTATAAAAAATAAATTTCACTGTACATCGGAACATTTGATAAATAAAGTATCGTACGGTACCATACCTACCAAGACACACACTTCTTAAACATGGGGTAGAGAGTATATGGAGATAATAAATCGTCTGGAGTTGATTCAGAGAGGCTTCGACGCGGTGGGCCTAACTAAACCGTAGTCGTTAGCAGTGGGTCACATGCTACGACGCCAGTGATCTCAGCAGTCAACTCACGCGTGCTTGCATTGAAAATATTTGTGTTATAAACGCATCGTTTCCTCTGAATCGTGATTATTGTCCGATCAAAACACTGCGAATGATGTGCTTTGAAGAGGAAGCTGCGGCTGGCTTTGGGAGGTTTTCTTTTGTTTTCCTTTGAGAGGGAATCAAATGTGATCACACGGCACGAGAATGCCAGGGGAAGGGGGAGTCTTCAGAAAGAGTGGAGCTAAAAGAAAGGGAAATTGCACTGGAGCAAGAAATATTTAAACTGTTTGTGTTAAACTAAAGTTGATCCCCTGTGGTTCATGCTTTGCTAGCACTGCCAAGGAATTTTTTTCAGAAAGCTGGATTTGCACTACATTCAGTTTTGCAAACCCAGTTTTAATACAGTTGGAAATGTGTCAAGATGTGATTTTCGAGTTAAATATCTCACGATTTTTCTTATGAATTAGCTGTTGTTATTTGAAGCAATCAAAGCAGCCCCTGTAAAGCTTGTGGGGTAGCTGACCTTCAGTGACAGCCATGTTACCGTTGCTTTAGTGGAGTGGCAGCAGTTTCAGGTGAAGATAGTCGTGGGTATAAGACCCAACCCGAAACGTCACCTGTCCATGATCTCCAGAGATGCTGCCCGACCCGCTGAGTGAAGGGCCTGGTGTACGACAATTCGGGAGCTCGCAGGTCACAGGTTGGGACCTGTTTTTCCGGAGCTCCCGCAACAACAGCTTCGTCCGCTGGACTGGAGGGCCGCAGCTTCGACCACCCCGGGCCGCGGAGTTTGAACCAGCCCGTTCGCGGCGCTTGGATTCAGCCGCAGGACTTACTTACTTACCATCACCCGGCGGTGTCACAACATCCGAAGCGTGGATCGCCTCGGAGAAATACAATACAATACAATACAATACAATACAATACAATACAATACAATACAATACAATACAATACAATACAATACAATACAATACAATATTTATTGTCATTTGAGCCTCAGTGAGGCTCAAACGAAATTCCGTTTCCACAGCCATACAAACAAAGACAATTTCCTACAGACATACACACAATTTAATTCACACAAACATCCATCACAGTGGACCCACTGTGATGGAAGGCAAAGTCTTTTCTCTCCCCTGTTCTCCATTTCTCTCCCGATGTCTAAGCCCCAGGCGGGCGATGATAAGTCCCACGGCCATTTTAGGCCGTGCCGGGCGATTTACGGCCACGCTCCCGGTCTAAAAGTCACAAAGTTGGAGCCCCCGGCGGGCGCTGGAATGTCCCACGGCCATGAAGCCGCGCCGGGCGATGTACGGCCCCGCTCCGGGTCGTTCCAACCCCGCGACACGGGCTGGAGAAGTCGCGTTGCGGGAGCTCCGGGAAGCGGTCTCTCCACCCGGACCCGCGAGCTCCCGATGTCCCAGTCCACCGGACCTGCGGCTGCGTTGCAAGAGCCTCCGAGCCCCAGGAGTCGAGTCGCAGCAGCGAGTCACCACCGCTCCCCACGCACCGAGGCCGGCCAGCCTCACGATGGTGAGTAGTCCGCAGCTCCGCAGGCTCCCGAGCCCCCGGGTCGTTCAGGTTGGAGGCCGCTCCACGGTGCTAGGCCCCAACGACAACGGAGACCCGACAGGGAAAAGTTTGGGTCTCCCGGACAGGGAAGAGATTTTAAACAGTTTCCCCCCACCCCCCCCCCCCGCCCCCCACATATACACATTTAAAACCAGTATTAAAAAACACCAACACTACATTTAACTAGACAAAAAATAAAAAAAAGACAGGGGCCGCTGCAACGGGTGAGTCGCGCCACCGCAGAGGGAGAACATTGAGGGAAGAAACAAGGACTTTAAGACTTTTGCCTTCCATCACAGTGAGGAGGTGCCTGGTGAACTCACTGTGGTGGATGTTAATTTGTGTTTATCGTGTGTTTTTGTCATTTTTATTATATGTATGACTGCAAGGCAACGAAATTTCGTTCAGACCGAAAGGTCTGAATGACAATAAAGGCTACTTTGACTTTGACTTTGACTTTCACGACCTAATTCACGGCCTTTTTAACTCGTGGACATTTTTCATCATGTTGAAAAAACGCCCCGACCTACTTGATGCCACGAGTACCTACGACTGGCATCACGACCTGCTACGACCTACCTACAACCTCCTACGACCTTGTGACGACCATGCTGCGAGTATGAGTCAAGGGCAAACTCGGCAGAGGTGGTGAGTTAGGTCGTGAAAGTGGGATAGGCCCTTTACTCCAGCACTTTGTGTCATTATCTGGCACAAACATCTGCAAAGAACTTTAGCTTCGAAATTTACAAATTCAGAAATTTCAAATTTCAATTAGTTTCTCATTATTGTAGCATGGAGCAACAGCGTGAGTTTGTAGGTTAATCAGCTCTTATAGTGTGTAGTGAATGGATGAGTAAGTGGGATAACATAGAACTAGTGTGAATGGGCATGCAGACAGATGTGTAGGAAGGAACTGCAGATGCTGGTTTACACCAAAGATAGACACAGAATGCTGGAGTAACTCAGCGGGACAGGCACCATCACTGGATAGAAAGAATGGGTGACATTTCGGGTCGAGAACCTTCTTCAGACTGATTGAGTGATTGAGTGTGAATGGGTGATCAATGATCAGGGAGTGAGAAAGTTGACAACCCTAGCCATAGATTCATAGAGATACAGGATGGAAACAGGCTCTTCGGCCCACCATCCATGCCAACCAGTTACATTAATCCCATTTTTTAAAACCCACTCCACATTCTCATCCATCTTCCTCCGGTTCCACCACTCCCCGACAACCCTGGGAATTGTCTCGACCCGAAACGTCACCTGGTCCTTTCCTCCAGAGACGCTGCCTGACCCGCTGTGAGTTTCTCCAGCATTTCGTGTACATCCCCTACAGAAGCAGTTTGCAGGGGCCAGCCAGGGATGGATGTTCTTTGGTGTTTGGAATGTGAGCTTTTGGTGCTGAGGCCACACTCCATGCTCATCTTTAGCTACCTTGAGAAAGCAAGTTTGGGCGTTCTGTTCTAACCACAGCGATGATGATAGAACAGCATTATATGTCCAGTACGTGCCGGTATGCAACCTGTGGGCGTTTGGGTTCCTGCAGCATTGCTGTACGTATGGTGGTTCATGTTGCCAGGGAGGGGAGGGCGGACAGATAAATCACACTTCTGTTAGAATTCACTATGGGCTGAAATGTGACCACCAGTCAAGGCACTGAGTATCGAAGATGGGACGTTATGTTACGGTTGTAAGGGACATTGGTGAGGCCGCACTTAGAGTTCAGTTTTGGTCAACATTTAAAAAAATAATGTATCTAAATAAACTTTATTCAGGATTAAAAAATATGTACAGAGCAAGAAATGTGCAAAAGTCCTCCTACATTCTCTGCGGCTATACATACATTTGTTATGTTTAAATTTGGTGGTGTTCCCAAACGGCATGATTATACTGGGCACCCTTGCCACTCATGTGGCCCCCGAGGGTGATCTCCGTTCCCTTGTTTGAGGGGTGGCCCCACCAGACTCTGCCCCCCAATGTCCAGCAGCGGAAGGACCCTAGACTGTGGTCCTCCCCCACCGAGCCTTGCTGGTGTTGGCTGCGCCGAGCTTCAGTGCGTCCCTCAGCACGTACTCTTGGCTGCGATAGGAAAGATGCCATTAAGCTGGAAAGGGTGCAGAGAAGAGAGACACAAAAAGCTGGAGTAACTCAGCGGGACAGGCAGCATCTCTGGAGAGAAGGAATGGGTGACGTTTCAGGTCGAGACCCTTCTTCAGTCCAAATCGTCAACGGTCTGCCTGTCTTTACGTCTTTTTGTTATTTTTAGTGTGTTTTAAAAGTTTGTGTTAATGTTCTCTGGTTTGTTTTATGTGGGGAGTGGGGGATTGGGGGAGTGGGGGGTGGGGGAGGGGGGAGGGGGGAAACTTTTTTTCAATCTCTTACCTTGCCGGAGATGCGATTGTTTTCCGGATCGTATCTCCGGTCGCTCTGCAGCCTAACATCGTGGAGCTGGCGGCTTTGTTCGGGACTGACTTTGAGCCCAACTGCGGGGCGTGGACTTAACATTGGAGCCGATCCCTTGCCTGGGATCGACGCTCCAACCGCGGCCTGCGGGTTTTCACCATCGAGGAGCTCGCAGTCTCGGGTAGAGACCGATGTCGGGAAGCTCCAAACAATGCAGAAGGTTTGACCAGCCCCGACCCAGGGGTCAGATCGCCCGGTGCGGGGGAGCTTGATCGCCCCGATGTGGAGGGCCCGATCGCCGGCTACGGGAGCCAAGATCGTCCCATCAACGGAAGCCTCGAAGCCCCCGACTGCAGGAGAACAAAGAAGGGAAGAGATTGAATCATTTTTCACCTTCCATCACAGTGAGGAATGTGGAGGAGTCACTGTGGTGGATGTTTATGTTAACATGTATTTTGTGTGTTCTGTTGCTTTTTATTGATATGACTGTACGGCAAATGAAATTCCTCGTATGTTGCAAAACATACTTGGCTAATAAATTATGATTATGATTATGATTAGTGTTGCATTCTGCTACAACAAGTAAAGTAATAACAAGTTAAACATAGAAACATAGAAAAATATGTGCAGGAGTAGGCCATTCGGCCCATCGAGCCAGCACCGCCATTCAATATGATCATGGCTGATCATCTAAAATCAGTACCCCGTTCCTGCTTTTTCCCCATATCCCTAGATTCCTTTCGCCCTAAGAGCTAAATCTAACTCCTTCTTGAAACTCTCGCAGTTAAGACTCAAATAATAAATTACGCACTATTAACTTTACATCAAATAATATTTATAAATGGAAACTTTTGTCATTGTAATTTATGTAGAGGTTTACAAGTCAGCTGGGAAAGGGAGAGATTAGCACAATTGGTTTACTGATCCATGCGGCTACTGTTAATGTTGGAAATTCCCCAAAGGATTTCTAGGGGAATTCTGCATATTCCATTCAGTCAGTATCACTCGTTAATTGTTTTTATATTATTTTTTAATAGTGAATTGTGGAATGGTTATGGCGCAGAAGGAGGCCTTTCAGCCCGTCAAGTCTGTGCTAGCCGACGGGTGAAATATCCTGTCCACCCCATTTCTCTGCTCTGTCCCCATTGCACTGCAAACCCTTAATTCCCCACAACTCATCCAATACCCTTCTGAAGACCCCGACCGATTCCTTTCTCACTGCCCTCACAGGGAATGAGTTCTAGATCGTTGCACAGAACATAGGACATAGAACAGTGCAGAAGATAGATACAAACTGTTGGAGTAACTCAGCGGGTCGGGCAGCATCTCCGGAGACATAGGATGGGTGACGTTTTGGGTCGAAACCCTTCTTTAGGCTTAAAGACTGGGAGTAGAGGGGAGGGGTAACTGGAGGTAGGGGAAGGCCAGAACAAGATGAGGAAACACTTTTCACCCAGAGTTGTGAATCTGTGGAATTCTCTGCCACAGAAGGCAGTGGAGGCTAATTCACTGGATGTTTTCAACAGTGAGATAGATTTAGCACTTAGGGCTAAGGGAATCAAGGGATATGGGGAGAAAGCAGGAATGGGGTACTGATTGGGGATGATCAGCCATGATCATATTGAATGGCGGTGCTGGCTCGAAGGGGTGAATGGCCTACTCCTGTACCAATTGTCTATGTTTCGATGTATATCAGGGCCAGCAACAGATGACCAAGGAAGGGTGGAGCACATACTGTACAGCACAGGAGCAGGACCTTCGGCCCACAATATTTATACTGGACATGATGCCAAGTTAAACTGATCTCCTCCACTAGGATGTGCTGGCATATAGATGTAATCATGTCACACCAAGATGTCAAGACCCGCCAGTGCCTCTAGTTTCTTAGATCTTAAAGCAATCCAACATGTCACCAATTACTCGAACAAACTTCTCCTCATGCACTGCAGAAAGTATCCTGAAAGGTTGCATTACAACCTGGTATGGCAATTACTATTCACAGGAGCGCAACATGCGGCAGAGATTGGTGGTAGACAGAAATGCTGGAGAAACTCCACATGGGTGAGGCAGTATCAATGGAGCAAAGGAAATAGGCAACGTTTCGGGTCTTGACCCTTCTTCAGACTGATGTGATGGTGGGGGGGGGGGCGGGAAGAAGAAAGGAAGAGGTGGAGCCAGTGGGCTGAGGGAGAGCTGAGAAGGGGAGGAGAAAGTAAGGACTACCTGAAATTAGAGAAGTCAATGTTCATACCGCTGGGGTATATGAGGTGCTGCTCCTCCAATTTACGGTGGTCCTCACTCTGGCCATGGAGGAGGCCCAGGACAGAAAGGTCGGATTCGGAATGGGAGGGGGAATTGAAGTGCCGAGCCACCGGGAGATCAGGTTGGTTATTGCGAACTGAGCGGAGGTGTTGGGTGAAGGGATCGCCAAGCCTATGCTTGGTCTCACCAATGTAGAGCAGCTGACATCTAGAGCAGCGGATGCAATAGATGAGAGTTGAGAGTGGTGGACTAGCATTACAGGCACGGCCCTCCACTCCATCGAATGCATCTACACCACGCGCTGCCTCAAGAAGGCTTCATCTATCATCAAGGACCCCCACCATCCAAGCCGTGCCCTCTTCTCGTTGCTTCCGTCGGGCAGGAGGTACAGAAGCCGGAACTCCCACACTGCCAGGTTCAGGACCACCCATTTTCTCACAACCATCAGGGTCTTGAACCGACCCACACACCCTAACCCTATCTTAGCAACAGAACACTATGGACCACCTCTTCTTACACTACCATGGACTTCTTCTTCTAATTGTGTATCTTTGTACCTACGCCTGGGTTTATTTCTCCAATTATCTTTCTTTTCATTTATGTATAGTTTACATATTAATTTATACTCTGCTGCAGTTTAGAGATACGGCATGGAAACAGGTCCTTCGGCCCACCGAGTCCACGCTGACCACTGATCACCTGTTCACATTCGTTTTTAGTTTGGTTTAGAGATACAGCATGGAAACAAGCCTTCAGTCCACCGAGTCCACACTAGTTTATAGTTCAGTTTAGTTTAATTTGGAGAAACAGAGTGGAAACAGGCTCTCTGGCCCATCAAAGCCGCGCAGATCAGCGATCACCTGTACACTCGGTCTATCCTACACACTGGGGACAATTTACAGAAGCCAATTAACCTACAAACCTACACATCTTTGGAATGTGGGAGGAATCCGGAAGAAACCCACGTGGCCACGAACCTACAAACTCCGTACATACAACAGTCGAGGTCAGATAAGTTGTATTGTTGTTGTATTGTATTGTATATCTTTATTGTTATTTTCCTGAGTACTCACATACCCAGAGGAAACAAAAAAACGTTACTCAAACCAGTGTCCATTCAGTGTGCAGTAAAAAATAATTAGAAATAAAAATACATATATCATGAACAAGTTTAACACTACTCTCAACTAAACATCAACAGGCGTTCCGATCGGCAGCGGCACGACAGTGGCTCTGTCCAGGTTGGTGGTTGGTGCGCGATACTTTGGCATGGGGCAAAGTCCGTTTAACAGTCTTATAGCCTGCAGGAAGAAGCTGAGGAGCATCCTGCTGGTTTTGCAGCTAATGCTCCTGTACCTCTTCCCAGATGGCAGGATGGAGAATATGTGATGCGATGGGTGGTAGGGGTCTTTGATGATGGAGATGGCTCTGTTGATACATCTCTTCCTGTATATGTCCAGCAAGAAAGGGAGTGGAGCACCAATAATCCTGCTGGCGGTCTTCACAATCCTGTCAAGTTGGTGCCGTTCGTACGCCTTGCAGCTCCCGAACCAGGAAGTGATGCCGTTGGTTAATGTGCTCTCGATTGTCCCCCTATAAAAAGTTCGTAGATGTGTAGTGGGGAGACCTGCTTTACGTAGTCTTCGGAGAGGGTGTAGTCGCTGCTGGGCTCTCTTGACCAGTGCTGTGGTGTTGGTTGTGGACATCAGGTCATCTGACAGGTGGAGTCCTAGGAACTTCACGCTGCTGACCCTTTCCACATCAGCTCCATCGATGTGCAGAGGTGTATGGTGTTGTTTTACCGCCCTCCTGAAGTCAACCACCATCTCCTTAGTTTTTCCCACGTTGAGAATGAGGTTGTGGAATTTGCACCATCCTGTGAGCAGCTCCACCTCCATCCTGTACGCCGACTCATCATTGACATTGTCTCATCATCACATCAGCCATGATCACATTGAATGGCGGTGCTGGCTCGAAGGGCCGAATGGCCTACTCCTGCACCTATTGTCTATTGTCTATTGAATCAAAGTCGGGTCTCTGGAGCTGTACATGATATGACATGTATGACATGATACTGTTGCAACCTCCTTAAATTCTAAGTGCTTGCAGTGAGATTATTTGACATTCCCATTACATTGAGCCTTCTCTGGGGAGAATTAGAGAATCACTGATAAGAACTTCTGGAATTCATTATTTGACTGGCTATGTCCAGGTGCTGCTGTCTCTCTTCAGCCATTTTAAGGGTGAGCATTGCTAACATGCCTGTTATTCTCATTGCAAATTGTTTGACTACACATTGTGTTCATGCCTGCCAGCATTGTGGATAGGTAAGCTCACCGAGGGCCTCTGCTGGTAGAAATTAAATACTGCAGAGCACAACCGTGAGCAAGGTCCTGGTAACTTATCAAGTCTGGAGAAGCCCATCCATCCATGTTCTCCAGAGATGCTGCATGACCCGCTGAGTTACTCCAGCACTTTGTGTCCTTCCAAGTAATCTGAGTCTGAAGAAGGGTCCAAACCCGAAGCATCGTCTGTCCATTTCCCTCCACGGCTTCTGCCTGACCTGCTGAGTTCCTCCAGCACTTTGTGTTTTTCTCAAGATTCCAGCATCTGCAGTTTCATGTACCTCTAACTATTTTTGGTTGAATCCTATTAAAGTTCATAGCTGCAACTAGTGGAAAGGGTGGGTGGAGGTTACTGCGACATTTAAGTTGCTTCAATTGCCACACTAGACCAGTGACTGTCCCAACCCAGGCAAATAAATTAATTCCAATCTGATCATAATTAGCTTGATGAAGGGCATCTTTTAGAAATTGCTGCAGTAAGGTTACTTGATCTCAGCTGTATTCATTCAGACTTTGTTCAAATCGTATTAATGTCTGAAGAAGTGTCTCTACTCGAAACGACACCTATTCCTTCTCAGCGGGTGCGGCAGCATCTATGGAGTGAAGGAAATAGGCAACGTTTCGGGCCGAAACCCTTCTTATACAGAGAGCATGTTTAAGAAGGAACTGCAGATGCTGGAAAAATCAAAGGTAGATAAAAATGTCGAGACCCTTCTTCAGACTGGCATATAGTTCTCAGCATTGTAGCGCATCAGTTCCAGAGACAAAGTCCAATATCCACAATGGCATAGGGGTAAAATGGACAGTACCCTAGCAATGAGGTAGCTGAGGTAGTGCAGGGGTGTTTAATATTGAGATTCTCAGGTTCAGGCTCATCCTATGTGCTTGTGTCATGCCAAGAACTCAAGTATTAATCTGTACATCTATCGATGCATCTATGTGAAAGATCGGGGGGAGAATTTTGAATATTTATTTTCTCTTTATCACTGCATGAATCGCAGTGTGGACCCATGTCATGCATTCATAATGCACTCGTTAGATGCCAAGAAAAGATTATTTCTAAGATTAAGCTAACGCTGAGTGGTTGATGCACTCACTGTGCCAAAAGACCTACTTCTGTACTGTAGTTCCCTGTGACTTTATGACTCTAATTAAGTAAATTGAATTGACAAATAATAAGTTCTTTGCTCCCTATCAGTACAAGGTTAAATTGTGGCTTGCTGCAAACCTAATAAAATATCCAATTTTTTTAGGTACTTGTCAGAAAGTAATTCCTTTGGAATCATCCTTCCTCGCCCAACCTCGTTTTTCCTCTCCAGATGAGACCAGCATCTGCTACCAAACATCTGGAGGTTCAGGGCAATGTTTTTATTTACTACCCCATAGGTTGGCCCTGACAACTGGGATCAGTTTAGTGCTTGGCTAAGGGATTAGGCCAGGGCCTATTGGATGGTATAACCTTCCTCTCGTAAGGTCAAGATTTTCTGTCTGCTTGCATTGTGATCAAGTGCAGCTGTTGTTCCCATTTGAGGGCTTCAATGTAGATGGAGAACATTACATTCTGAGACAGCACCAGTTGTAGTACTTACCTTACAGCACCAGAGACCCAGGTTCGATCCTGACTACGGGTGCTGTCTGTATGGAGTTTGTGCGTTCTCCCCATGACTTGAGTGGGTTTTCTCCCGGATCTCCGGTTTCCTCCTACACTGCAAAGACGCACAGGTTGTAGGTTAATCGGATTGGTATAATTTTAAATTGTCCCTACCGTGTGTAGGATAGTGTTAGTGTGCGGGGATCGCTGGACTGTACGGACTCAGTGGGCCGAAGGGCCTGTTTCCGCGTTGTATCTTTAAACGAAACTAAAAATGAAACTAGCGAGGCTTGTCTTCCATTCTCCTGACTCCCCCATATTCTATGTGGATCTCCTTGATGCAACAAGGATTTGGAACCAGAGTATAGAGAGTGATCACTACATTCATGGTTCAATGAACCTAAGCTCCTGCTTCCAAAGCATCAGCACCAAATTGAGTCGTTTTCAAAATGAAAGGTTTGAGGTGTATGACTAGGGTTGCCAACTTTCCCACGCCCAAATAAGGGACAAAAGGTTAAAATAAGGGACAAATTCCTGATGGCAATTTGTTGGCCGACTTGGCCGTGGCTGGGTGAATGATGAGTTGGCCCGGGTGCTGGACTGCACACAAAGCCCAGCCGACGGGACAGCTGAGGAGATTTGGCCCGAGAGCCAGACTTAGCGCGCGACGTCGCACGCAAAGTCCGGCACCCTGTCCAACTCATGAACCGATGATCGGCCATGAGAAGGAGGGGTGGTGGTGTCGGCGGTAAGCGAAGGTCCGAAGGTCGGCCAGCTGGCCAGGCTGCCGACCGACGTGGCCACAGGTGAGGTGCTGCTGCTGCACTCCATGGGCTGCACTACGTCGGGATACAGCCCTCCGACCCGACAGTCCTCTCGACCCGAGTAGTAGCAGATAAATACGGGACAAGGGCGGTACTGTATGGGACAAACCAATTTAGCCCAATATACGGGATGGCCCGGCTAATACGGGACATTTGACAACCCTAAGTATGGCACAGAAACAGGTCTTTCAGTCACGGGTCACAATGTCTGTGCCAAACATAATGCCAAGATAAACTAATTACCTCAAAGACTAGAGGGCATCACTTTTAGGTGAGAAGGATGAAGCCTAATCTCCTCTACCTGCAAGTGATCCATATCCCTCCATTCCCTGCACATCCCTATGCCTATCCAAAAGCCCCTTAAAAGCCACTATTATATCTGCCTTCACCACCAGCCATGCCAATGTGTTCCAGGCACCCACCGCCCTGTGTAAAAAACATGCCCTTAAAACTTTGCTCCTCTCACCTTAAAGTGATGCCTTCTAGTCTTTGAGATTTACACCCTGGGAAAAAAGGTTCTGACTGTCTACCTTACGAATGCCTCTCATAATCTTATACATGTATGGAACGAGCTGCTGGAGGAGGTAGTTGAAGCAGGTACATTCACAATGTTTGAGAAGCATTTAGACAGGCACATGGATAGGATAGGTTTGGAGGGATAAGGGCCAAATGCAGGCAGGTGCGACCAGTATAGACGGGGCATGTTGGTCGGTGTGAGAAAGTTGGGCCGAAGGGCCTGTTTCCAGGCTGTATGCCTATGACTATGAATCTATTCTTTGAACTAAGTGGACCTTCTTTGGCTGTAATAACATTGGATTCCTACAACACCCAGCAAGGTCGTTCAGCCCATTGTTTCCTGTACTCTCCCTCTGAAGGAGCTTTCCAATTAGTTCTTTGTACCTGCTATTTCTCCAGGGTCAAAGATGGATACAAAGTGCCGGTGTAACTGAGCGGGTCAGGCAGCATATCTGGAGAAAAAGGATGGATGATGTTTCAGGTCAGGACCCTTTTAATTAAATTGTGTGCAAACAAAAGCTTACAGCAAGTTAGCCAAGAAGTGGTGAGCTTGATGCAAGGACATTGCAAAATGAACTAAGAAGTGTAAATATCCATGATTTAGAGTGACATTTTACAGACTATTGGATTAAGTATATCAAGGACAAGTGCCGCGAGCGGATTTATCTTCAGATCAACATCGTGCTTTGAAATGTTTAGAATAATGTTTCAAGGAGTCATTTCTTGTCTGGCACAGTGGCACAGCAGCAGAGTTGTTGCCTTACAACACCAGAGATCCGCGTCTGACTATGGGTGCTGTCTGTATGGAGTTTGTATGTTCTCCCTGTGACCGCATGAGTTTTCTCCAGGTTCTCTAGTTCCCTCCCACACTCCAAAGGCGTACAGATTGGTCGATTCTGCAAATTGTAAATTGTCCCTTGTGTGTAGGATGGTGCTAGTGTATGGGGTAAACGATGATCGGCGTGGATCCAGTAGGCCGAAGAGCCTGTTTCCACTCTGTACCTCTAAAGTCTAAAGAGTCCTTCCAGTAATTGTGTGACTACAGACATCAGCAGAATGCAGAAGTTGTGGATTTGGAAAGCATAGTCGATAACCTCATTCTGAAGTTAAATTTTGCACTAAAATTATTAATCTGCTTTTCCAGTTTCTTTATGGGGTAATCAGGCAGCTTGCTAATGGCAGTTTCATAATGAGATATTGGATATTCTAAAACACCTCTCAGTTCCACCATCAAATGCCAACCAAGCACATTTTTAATGACCATACCAAGTCGAAGTGCTGTAACGTATACTTAAGTGGTGAACTGTTGGCCTGTCACATGGGCTGCACTCCATACTAGTTGACTGTGGTCTAAGAACCACCATTCTAGATCTTAACAGCAGATTCCAGATATTTACAGCTGCCAGCTAGTCCGACATTAATTCCATCATGTGGTGTTTCCCACTTCCTCGTTGCTTTTGGATGAGCTCCAGGATTTCTCAAAGCCATCCTCACATTCCCATTCAATGATACAAGCAATCGAACATTTCCCAAATCTTGGACATCTCTAGTCCAGGTCTTCCAGATCTCACCCTCCCACCACTCCCGACCATACACTGGTGTTGATACAACTATCTGGCAAACAAAGCCAGAGACACTTCGAAGATAGACACAAAATGCTGGAGTAACTCAGCAGGACAGGCACCATTTCTGGAGAGAAGAAACGGGTGACATTTCGGGTCGAGACCCTATTTCAGAGATACTTCTCTAAGTCTTCAACAACCATCTTCTTGTATCCCCACCCATCCTCCGATGTTCTCAGTCTAACCCCAAGGCAATAATAAATGCAATGTGTGCTGTGAACTAAAGCACAGTTCACAGCACACAATTCACAAGACCTTAAGGAAGTTTCTGACCTACCAATCCAGTTACTGACATTTAAAACAAATCATCGTTTCAAGATGCTGTAAGCAATGAAGCCAAGTTCCCTTCTCTTCAACATGAATTAGTTTAATTGTGTCAGAGTCAAACAGCATGGAAACAGGCCCTTCGGCAACGATCGAATGGCAGAGCATGGCAGAGCCGAATGGCCTAATGCTGCTTCTTGGTATTATGGTCAACCAAACTGCCCATCCATGCTAGTCCCATTTGCCTGAGTTTGGCTCAAATCCCTCTAAACATTTCCTATGCATGTACCTGTCCAAATGCATGTAACTGTCCAAATGCCCTTAAATACCTGTCTGAACGACTTCCGGCAGCTCTTTCCACACACCCACAACCCTGTGTGTGTGTGTGTTTCTTTGGGAACCCGAGGGTCAACTTTTGCACAGTTTCAGATTATATTTCTTTCTATTCTCTGTACTTAAACAATTTACATGGCTGTTGGATATGGCTGTGGCCAAAATCAATGAGCGATCTTTTGTACAAGGGCTTATGTATCAGACTTTCCAGGATATCATTTCAGCTTCACTTATGACTCATTGCTTCCCTTTTTCAGCTACTGTTATGAAGCGTATTCTTAATTTGGCGATGATTTCGAATTGCACAACAAATGGCCCAAAAACTGTTCCGCCTTCCTGATCACTTAACAATTGCAATTAAACATGGGAACAGCTTATTCTCTGGCAAAGATAATGTGGAGAAACAATTATAGATTTGGTTTAGCTTAGAGACACAGTGCAGAAACAGGCCCTTCACCTCACTGAGACAGTGCCCACCAGTGCTCCCCATGCACTAGCACCATCACTACATACTAGGGACAATTTACAATTTTACCGAAGCCAATTTACTTACAAACCTGCATGTCTTTGGAATGTGGGAGGAAACTGGAGCACCCGTAGAAAACCCACACAGTCCCGGGTAAAACATACAAACTCCATACAGACAGGACTCATAGTCAGGATCAAACCCGGGTCTCTGGCACTGTAAAGCCCCCTGTCCCACTTAGGAAACCTGAACAGAAACCTCTGGAGACTTTGTGCCCCACCCAAGGTTTCCGTGCCGTTCCCGGAGGTTGCAGGTGGTTGCCGGAGGTTGCAGGTAGTGGAAGCAGATAGGGAGACTGACAAAAACCTCTGGGTACCTCCGGGAACTACACGGAAACCTTGGGTGGGGCGCAAAGTCTCCAGAGGTTTCCGTTCAGGTTTCCTAAGTGGGACAGGGGCATAAGGCAGCAACTCTACTGCTGCGCCATCGTGTCGACCACCTTTTTATAAAAATTGTTGCGTGTGTTTTAAAGATGGTTAACTGATCCACTGTTCAAATCCCTGCAATGCCCTTGTTAAATTTGAATAGACAGAATATTGGTCTGAAGAATGGCCCCGACTTGAAACATAACCTAATCTTGTCCTCCAGAGATGCTGTCTGACCCGCTGAGTTACTCCGGCTCTTTGTGTTTACCGGTTCAGTGCCTGGAACAGTCAGATTCCATCTCAAGTGACCATATCAGCCGAAAGGAAATTATTCTGACTTTTCAATATTCTCTGCAGCAGGTCACATCAGGAAGCTTTACTGTTAGATCGGAGTTTTGATCATTATTTAACTTTGTGGCTTTATTCCACATTTTTTTCAGGCTGCTGCTCTGCCTTCCCCTCCAAGGTTTCAGGCAGTTCCAAGCATGTGTGAGAGGTTGTTCGGCTATGTCCATGTCCTGGCACAAAGGTACTTCTCCTCAATGAGGATTTCTCAGTTAGCTTAACCTCCGTCCACATCAAACCCTTAAGCCCTGTCCCACTTGTTGATTTTTTCAGCATCATATCACAGGGTCGCCAAAAGATTTTGAACATTTCAAAACCCAGTGGCGACAAAAAAAACATGGAAGTGCAAGGAATAGAGGGATATGGATCATGTGCAGGCAGATAAGGTCAATTTAACTGATCAGTATATTCAGCACAGATATTGTGGGCCGAAGGTCATGTTCCTGTGCTGTATTGTTTTATGTTCTATTTGGCACGATCGACTCTTTAAAATTTTCACAGACTGTTCAAAAGTAATTTTAGAATAAAAGAAACATAAAATAGTTATGGCAGGGATAGCAGCCATTCAACAGGGTGTCATAGTGGCATAGCAGCAGAGCTGCTGTGTATAGTGCCAGAGACCTGGGTTTGTTCCTGACTACAGGTGCCTTCTGTACATTCTCCCTGTGACTACGTGGGTTTTCTCCAGGTGCTCCGATATTGTCCCACACTCCAAAGATGTACAGCTTTGTAGATTAATTGGCTTCAGTAAAATTGTGCATTTTCCCTAGGCTGTAGGATAGTGCTAAGTGTACGAGATGATCGCTGGTCGGCGCAGACTCTGTGGGCCAAAGTGTTTGTTTCTGTGATGTATCTCTGAAGTCTAAATCCATGTCACCTTGTAGTAAAGCCATCCTGTCAGTCTCAACTCTTCTGTCACCATTTTAATTTGTTAACCAGTCTTATCTTTGGCCATAAATATTTTCTAAATGATAGAATTATGGTCACTGATCTCAAAATGTTCCCCACCGACACTTAACTTTATGCAAAGTAACGCTTCACTTTGTTGTCTTGTGGTGGGATGATGACGACAAGGTAGGGACAGATATGCTGGAAGAATTTTGCACCGCATTTGAAGATTGCATTTTCATGTATTCGTGTTCATAAATCCTAGGAGCAGAATTTGGACATTCAGCCCATCAAGTCTACTCCACCATTCAATCCATTCAAATTCATGGCTGATTTATCTTTCCCTCTCAACCTCATTCATCTGCCTTCTCCCCATATCCCCGACACCCATACTAAACAAACTAATTTTCAATCTGTTGATATGCAGCCTTCAATAAAGTGTAAAACCCCAACTGAAGAATACAATAAAAATTAGCATGTGCGGGAAAAGATTTTTAAAATGTGTTCCTTCTTTCTGACCATCAGAGACATATTCAGAAGGGAACATGTGTATGTGTAGATGACAGTGCATCATCAGCTGATTTAAAGGTGCAGGTTCTGAGAACATTGACACCATCCATGTGTATTCAGTTTGCAGTATCTAACCCATCACAATAAGTCACTGTTCATCTCTACAAGTTAAGAGCCATGCAGAGAATTTACATTATTTTTTTTTTGCTCAAGCCTTAATCCAATGGATAAAGAAGTCTTTAACTATAGTCCACCTTTCTATCACCACCACTTCCTCTGTAAAATACATGCATACTGACTTGTAATACCAGTGAAGTAGGTTGCATTTCAATCTGTGCGGTACAGTGGTGCAGCCAGTAGTGCTGCTGCCTCGCAGCGCCAGAGACCCGGGTTTGATCCTGACCTTGGGTGCTGTACGGAGATTGTACATTCTCCCTGTAACCATGTGGTTTTTTGCAGGTTCTCTGGGTTTCCTCCCACACCCCAATGACGTGCGGGTTTTTAGGTTAATTGGCCTCTGTAAATTGTCTTGACTGCATAGGGAGTGGATGAGAAAGTGGAATAACGTGGAACTAGCGTGAACGGGTGATCGATGATTGACATGGACTCAGTGGGCTGAAGGGCCTGTTTTCACACTGTCTCTCTAACCTAATGAACCCACCCTCCATCACCACCACTTCATCAAATACATGAACATTGATGTAGGACAGATGAAGGTTTCAATGCTTAAGGGACATAGCAGTGAATGGTGCATTAGGTGGTGTAAATATTTATAGCCAAAGAGAGCATTACCAAGGTTAAAGTACAAATACTGGAAATTTACAACAACACTTAAAAGTGGAAGCAGATGTTAGAATTGAATAAAACATGTGAGCAAAGGATGGATCCTCTGAAATCCCTTTCACTGCTCTCTTTCCCAATGGAAGAGAGTCTTCAAGAAATCCAGTGGGAATTCAGAGGGAATTTATTGATGCAAAGAGCAGTAGGAATGTGGAACTTGCTGCCACATAACAGGAAGTGGTTGAAGTGAATTGTACAGACACATTTAATGAGGAACTGCACTGAAGCTGAGGGAGATGATTGGGTTAACATATGAGGAATGTTTGACAGCACTGGGCCTGTACTCACTGGAGTTTAGAAGGATGAGGGGAGGATCTCATTGAAACTTACTGAACAATGAAAGGCCTGGATAGAGTGTAAGTGGACAGGATGTTTCCATTGGTGGGAGAGTCTAGGACCAGAGGGCACAGCCTCAGAATACATGGATGTACTTTTAGAATGGAGATGAGGAGGAATTTCTTTAGCCAGAGTGTGGTGAATCTGTGGAATTTTAAAGCAGTGATAGGTTTGTGACTAGCATCAATTCAAAGCAACAGGAGAAAAAGAGTGATGCTTGTGCTGTCTGCTATCATGGCCACTAATTAATTGTTTATCTGAAGAGCCCAATGAAAGGAAATGTGGTTGCTAAGGTAACATTTATTTCAAGCTAATGCTCTATTGCGTGCAAATGGGCACTTTAAGTTCGCAGTGTTCATTTTAATCCGTATAAAGAAGTTTGCTTTGGAAATCAAGGAGATGAGATTTTATCAACAAGATTATCAGGAGGAAATCAGCGGGTCAGCTAGCATCTGTGGAGGAAGTGGACGGACACATTTTGGGCGGGACTCTTCTCCAGAATGATGGATATTGTTTCGGGTTGGGACCCCAACTGATTAGTCTGATCCTGATGTCACTTGATCCAGTGAGTTCCTTCAACACTTTGTGTTTTGCAATGGTTTTTTCAGCAGGGTTCTCATTAAAGGAGTCATTTGAGATAGCCCATGAATTAGTTTCTCTCGCCATAGGCTAATATGGGCAAATCACACAGAAAATAGTGGAAATACTCAACAGGTCAGGTGACAACTTCTCCTGGTCTGTAAGGAAAGTGTTAACATTTCTCATGGAAATCCTATCAGCAAATCTCTTTTTCTCTCTGAACAGACTCTCTGACTTGTTAAGTACATTCAACATTTTTGATTTTATCATTTGATTTCCAACATACATGTTGTTTTGCTTTGGGACTATAAACTACAAACTGACTTGATTGCACTAGGGACATAGAGCTTTATTTTTTTCTCACACAATGTTTGTTTTTATTGAACTTTTTATGTTTGTTTATTATATTATCTATTGAACACTGTGCATACAAACCTGGTGAGCTGCTGCAAGTAAGTATTGTGCAAGTAACTCTGGTACATATGACAATAGGAGAATCTTGACTCTAATGTGTAGGAGCTGCAGATGCTGATTTACATTGAAGATCTATCTTGTCTCTATAGAAACATAAAAACATAGAAAATAGGTGCAGGAGTAGGCCATTTGGCCCTTTGAGCCTGCACCGCCATTCAATATGATCATGGCTGATCATCCAACTCAGTATCCTGTACCTGCCTTCTCTCCATACCCCCTGAACCCTTTAGCCACAAGGGCCACATCTAACACCCTCTTAAATATAGCCAATGAACTGGCCTCAATTACCTTCTGCGGGAGAGAATTCCACAGATTCACCACTCTCTGTGTAAAAAATGTTTCCCTCATCTCGGTCCTAAAAGATTTACCCCTTATCCTTAAACTGTGACCCCTTGTTCTGGACTTCCCCAACATCGGGAACAATCTTCCTGCATCTAGCCTGTCCAACCCCTTAAGAATTTTGTAAGTTTCTATAAGATCCCCCCTATGTGTAGGAAGGAACTGCAGATGCTGGTTTACACCAAAGATAGACACAAAAAGCTGGAGTAACTCAGCGGGTCGGGCAGCATCTCTGGCGAGAAGGAATGGGTGATGTTTTGGGTCGAGACCCCTCTTCACATTGAGAGTCAGGGGAGAGGGAAACTTGCCTCTTATCTTGGGTTCCGTATCTCTGCCCACTGACTACATCTCCCAGAGAGCCTCGCGAACACCCTACGTGTGCGCATGCTCGGTTGCTGCTTTGCGCGTCCCCGCCATCGTCATATCCGCGCGGAAGAGGACTGCGCTTGACCGACGTCGAGGCCGACCAATCGAGGCCGTGGAAAGGGGCGGGCACAGGTGAGTGATGGGAAACGCGCCAATGGCTGCAGGGGTGAGGGAAGACGCCTCTGTCGGGAAGGAGCCAGTCAGGGCGGTGGTGGTGGGCGGGATTTCCGGTATGGCGTTGCCGGGGTTGATTCCGGAGGCTAGCAACTGTTGCCTTGAGGACGAGCGCCATAGCCACCGTAGTCCTGGCGACTGTTACCCCGTCAAACAACAACTTACGCCACAAAGGTGATTCTTTTTTTTCTCTCTTCTCTGCTCATCGAGAAACTTCGTATGATAAACAGAAACACTTTTTCCTGACAGGATATTATAAAATATGAACCAAAATTCTCAATCAAAGAGATTAAAAAGATAAAATAATTTTAATATGACGACGCCAAAAAGATTTTTCAGGCACAAAATGGCGGTTGTTAGTCCAAAGATCACTCTAACTATTCATTTGCGGGGGGGAAGCTAATATTTATTCTCTGTGTTGATAGTTATAAAGTAAATTGAACTTTTTATAACAATTTTGATAATTTTGGTGGTGATTGATTGTTGTTAGTAATCCGGCCTTGCCAGAAACAATTTCAGATGAACATGTTGGATTGACTAGAATGTTTTAAGTTAGAGATGGTGATTTGGTGCGGGTTGAATGTTTGCTGAGGCGCGGGTGCTGCTGCTGGTGGTGGTGGTGGTGGTGGAGGAGGGGAGGGGAGGGGAAGGGGACCGCTGCCGTTTGGCGGCTCCGTGCAGCGGGCGGCAGCGGAGGGGAGGGAGGCGAGGTCCGCGTCTCGCAGCAGCGCGGACTAACCGGATGGGGAGGAAGAAGGAGGGGAGGTGTGGGGGGGGGAGGGGTCATCCACTCTAACTGACGGGGACCTCCGCCAATGGCGACGCGGCCTGCCCCATACGATGCGCCGGAACCGGCCAATGGGCGTGAGGGAGGGGAGGGTCTAGAAGGTCTGCGCGGGAACCTGGCCGGTGGTTGTTGCACGAGACCGGCCTTCAAATGCCGTGACGTTAAGTGATGTGACGTCATCCAACCGACGTCACTGTCGTGGCGTCACTGGCGTGGCGTCACTGGCATGACGTCGTCGGGGCTGCTGCCAGGGCAGCTCCACTTCCTGGTTTTGGGGATCAGCTTCACCTGAGACAATATGCTGGAGTAACTCAGCGGGACAGGCAGCATCTATCTCACTTCGAGAAGAAATGGGTGACGTTTCCGATCGAGACCCTTCTTCAGACCGGCATTTGCATTTCCTTCCTACACATTTCGCCTGAATCACTATTATAGTATGACTTTGGAGATGGCACAAGAGCCAGCAAGCCATCATTTTTGAAGAAGATGATTGCTCCTTTACTAAAAGGCACATTAAACTAGATAAACAAATGTCTATAAACTTGTAGGAAGGAACTGCAAATGCTGGTTTACACGGAAGATAGACAAAAATCATCTCTGGATAGAAGGAATGGGTGATGTTTCGGGTTGAGACCATTCTTCAGACCTTCTTCTGAAGAAGGGTTTTGACCCGAAACGTCACCCATTCCTTCTCTCCAGTGATGCTGCCTGTCCCGCTGAGCTACTCCAGTATTTTGTGTCTATTACCACATTTTCGAGGGATCTTCCATGGGAAATTTCAAGTGCGCTCTCGTAATTTTGTCCAGATTAAAGGGAGTGCGTGAAAATCGGTGGTGGATCTGTACAAAGAAAAGCTTTGTTTTGCACACTATCCAAACAGGTCAGATAATACTATACATAAATACAATCAAGTTAAACTCAAGTACAATAGGTAGAGCAAAAGGGTGCAGAATATAGTTCTCAGCTTTTACAGACAAACTCCAATGTCCACAATGGGGTAGAAGTGAATTAGACAGTACCTTAGGTTATGGAAGGATTATTCTGAAGTCTGATTACAGAGGGGAAGAAGCTGTTCCTGAGACTGGTGGTGTGAGTTTCTATACCTTATGCTGCATGGGAGCAGGGAGAACAAGGAATGACCGCAGTGGGACAAGGGTTGCGTTTACAAGGCAGAATGAAGTGAAGATGAAATGGGCCACATCTGGGCAACACCAGTGTCTCACTCTATTCTTTATATGACAACATATGGGTTCCAATCTCACATGACCAAAGTGAGCATTAGATCAGATGTTGATTTTGGTTTATTGTTGTCACGCGTATGGAGATACATTGGAAAAATGTGCATGCATGCTATCGAGTCAAATCATATCATGTACGAGTACAATCAAGACATAAATAAACACGTGAAACTGAATGCAAATATCATGTTACGGCTACAGAGAAAGTGCAGATTTGAAAAAAATTGAGGTAGGTTGAGAGATGGAAGTCTACATCTCCATTTATATGAGGACTGCTCAGTAGTCTGATAACAGTGTGGAAGAATCTGTTGATCTGTTGGTACTTTGTATCTGTTGCCCAATGGGAGAGGGGCGAAGAAGAAATGATCGAGGCATGAGTGGTCCTTAATTTTGTGGGCTACTTTGCCGAGGCAGAGTAAAGTGTAGTTGGAATCGATGGGGGGGGGGTTGGAGGAAGCTATTTTGTGTGATGGCCTAGGCTGTATTTACAACACTGCAACAGTTGCAAAACTGCGTTGTGATGCATTCCAATACGATGCTTTCTGCTTTGCATCTGTTGAAATTGGTAAGTGTCGTAGGTGGCATGGTAAATATTTTTAATCATCTGAGGAAGTAGAGGTGTTGGTGTGTATATAAGAAGTTATTCTATAGGAAAATACACTACATGCAAAATCTTTTAATCAGGAATTTTTGCAAACACTGCACCTTGTGATTGTTTTTCATTGTGTATACCTAATTTTAATAAGGCACAAGCATAATTTTAGTATGTTTTTTGTTAAACAAGTACAACGATTATGCCAATACAGTATCAGAACATACATGTACTAGCTTCCCATTGCCTATTATATATTTACACTATCCATCAGGTATTATGGTTTCAGTTTTAATGTTACTATTTGATGAAAATAGATATAACTTAGCTAATTAAAAACAATGCAGTCTGTAAAAGAACAGAGACCAAGAAAGAGATTAGTTAAAACAAATGTAGGTCCCTTGCAGTCAGAAACGGGTGAGTTGATCATGGGGAACAAGGATATGGCGGACCAATTGAATAACTACTTTGGTTCCATCTTCACTAAGGAAGACATAAATAATCTGCCGGAAATAGCAGGGGACCGCGGGTCAAAGGACTTGGAGGAATTGAGTGAAATCCAGGTTAGCCGGGAAGTGGTGTTGGGTAAATTAAATGGATTAAAGGCCGATAAATCCCCAGGGCCAGATAGGCTGCATCCCAGAGTACTTAAGGAAGTAGCTCCAGAAATAGTGGATGCATTAGTAATAATCTTTCAAAACTCTTTAGATTCTGGAGTAGTTCCTGAGGATTGGCGGGTAGCAAACGTAACCCCGCTTTTTAAGAAGGGAGGGAGAGAGAAAACGGGGAATTACAGACCAGTTAGTCTAACATCGGTAGTGGGGAAACTACTAGAGTCAGTTATTAAAGATGGGATAGCAGCACATTTGGAAAGTGGTGAAATCATTGGACAAAGTCAGCATGGATTTACAAAAGGTAAATCATGTCTGACGAATCTTATAGAATTTTTCGAGGATGTAACTAGTAGCGTGGATAGGGGAGAACCAGTGGATGTGGTGTATCTGGACTTCCAGAAGGCTTTCGACAAGGTCCCACATAAGAGATTAGTTTACAAACTTAAAGCACACGGCATTGGGGGTTCAGTATTGATGTGGATAGAGAACTGGCTGGCAAACAGGAAGCAAAGAGTAGGAGTAAACGGGTCCTTTTCACAATGGCAGGCAGTGACTAGTGGGGTACCGCAAGGCTCAGTGCTGGGACCCCAGCTATTTACAATATATATTAATGATCTGGATGAGGGAATTGAAGGCAATTTCTCCAAGTTTGCGGATGACACTAAGCTGGGGGGCAGTGTTAGCTGTGAGGAGGATGCTAGGAGACTGCAAGGTGACTTGGATAGGCTGGGTGAGTGGGCAAATGTTTGGCAGATGCAGTATAATGTGGATAAATGTGAGGTTATCCATTTTGGTGGCAAAAACAGGAAAGCAGACTATTATCTAAATGGTGGCCAACTAGGAAAAGGGGAGATGCAGCGAGACCTGGGTGTCATGGTACACCAGTCATTGAAAGTGGGCGTGCAGGTGCAGCAGGCAGTGAAGAAAGCGAATGGTATGTTAGCTTTCATAGCAAAAGGATTTGAGTATAGGAGCAGGGAGGTTCTACTGCAGTTGTACAGGGTCTTGGTGAGACCACACCTGGAGTATTGCGTACAGTTTTGGTCTCCAAATCTGAGGAAGGACATTATTGCCATAGAGGGAGTGCAGAGAAGGTTCACCAGACTGATTCCTGGGATGTCAGGACTGTCTTATGAAGAAAGACTGGATAGACTTGGTTTATACTCTCTAGAATTTAGGAGATTGAGAGGGGATCTTATAGAAACTTACAAAATTCTTAAGGGGTTGGACAGGCTAGATGCAGGAAGATTGCTCCTGATGTTGGGGAAGTCCAGGACAAGGGGTCACAGCTTAAGGATAAGGGGGAAATCCTTTAAAACCGAGATGAGAAGAACTTTTTTCACACAGAGAGTGGTGAATCTCTGGAACTCCCTGCCACAGAGGGTAGTCGAGGCCAGTTCATTGGCTATATTTAAGAGGGAGTTAGATGTGGCCCTTGTGGCTAAGGGGATCAGAGGGTATGGAGAGAAGGCAGGTACGGGATACTGAGTTGGATGATCAGCCATGATCATATTGAATGGCGGTGCAGGCTCGAAGGGCCGAATGGCCTACTCCTGCACCTAATTTCTATGTTTCTATGTTTCTATTCCTGGCATTGATCCATTTTAACCAAAGACAAAATCACAAGAAAAAATGAAACACTTCTTGATCAACCATTCCGTTTTAAGCATTCTGGTTCTTTTCTCTTTTCTAGTATTTCTGACTTCATTTGTCTTTTTAATCAACACAACCATCACTACTTGAGTCTCTTAATCTCAAATACCTTGCTTTTTGTTGTCTTTTTGCATTTGGCTATATTTTATATATATATATATACTTATGTACCTGTCCAAAGATTTTCAATTTTGTCTTGTTATCTCCTGTCCCATTTTGCACCTTCAGTCTCCAGTCCTGCTGTGCTTTTACATTTGTTGCACTTACGAGAACACTTCTACTCTTTGCTGTTCTCTCTGGTTAAACATCGCATTTCCTGCATTGGTCGATAGCAGGATGCCAAAGCTTACAGTTGTATCAATTCTAAGCAGACTGAAAGGCTTACAGAATTTTAAGACCATCAGCCAATCTCAAATGCTGTTCCTGCTGCTGCTAAAAATTAAAACACAGAGGCAGCAGTATTGCCAATTGGAAATTTACTTAAGCAGTGTTTTAAGGTGCCTTCTGTAAATAGTCTGTCTCAGAAGTACATAGGTTGACAGGGATTGCTGCTGTCTTTAGGCTTTGATCTTCAAAACTTTTCACTCAGGTGGCCAAAGGCACTGAAGGTGATTGCGAATTTCATCATGAAATCTTTCATTGAGGAATGAGTCCCGAAACATCAGAGGCCATTGTTTGTAGCAGTTGAGTGACTGGTGCATCCTCGCATATTTTTAAGTGCAGCGTTTCTCAACCTTTTTACCCTTGAGGTGCCCTTGAAATAATTTTCATGTCTCAGGAAACCTCTACATAAAAATTATTATATATCTTTTTTAATCTCTTTCTTTCTCTTTCATAAACTTAAAGTTCATATGGCAAACATAATATATTTTTCTGATAACTGGTTTAAGCAAAAATTAACTTGCATTTTTCTCAAGTTTATTGACAATGCAAAAAAAAAAAATGAAATCAAACTGCTTGGTCAAAACTGAAGCAAATAAAGACAAACAGAAACACTAACCTTGGAAGAGAGAGAGAGAAAACAACACACAAAGTTTTCATAAACTAACAAAAACATACATAAATAAACTTTTCATAAACTAACAAAACTAAACATAAACATACTTACATTTTTAAAATTCATATAACATCCCTAAATAATGGGTAAAAAATACTAAATAACATGGGTGAATAAGGGACTGTACCTGTACTCCAGGAAGCACAGACAGGACTGATGGAGACCGTGTATGCATCTGTACTCGAGTGAGTCACTTGATGATACACAAATCCGTCACGTACAGCTCCTGTCCACTGACCACTGAAGGTCATTTCACACTGGCGCTGTATAGACGTCGCTAAACGTACCGTATGTGTATAATAAAATTACGAATATGAAATTAAACACAAAAATAACAAAAAAATGCATTTACATATGCTTAGCCTATTTATCACTATTTCTCTCGGAACCCCTAGCGATCTCTTGCGGAAGCCTAGCCTTCCGGGGAACCCCGGCTGAGAAACGCTGTTTTAGTGATTGAGTTGATGATGACTTGGAGCTCACCCTCTGAGTGTTAATATATACACTGGAGTAATCTGCGAACTGCAGTTCACCTACTGTGGTGTAAGTGACTTTGGTTGACGACACATATTTGAAGAGTTTCTTAAACTCTCCTCCAGTAGGAGTTTGTTGGAAATTAGATTATAGTCCATAGCTTTGTAGATTACAGCATTTCAAATGCTCATTTGTCATTTTGATTGTGATGATGGATTTTGCCTGCACCACCTACAGTATAAGTCAGCAAGTTCCAAACATTTGGATGAAAGTATTTTCTTCCAACCTTCTTCTTGTAATTCTTACAATTACCTAACTCCTTGTACTCAAGTTATTGACCATTCAGCTAAAGAAAGTACCTCATTTCAGGTCACCTAGCCAAAGCCACCTATAACATACAGATTAATTCAATCTTACATCTTCGTAACATATTATTTCCCAGCAGCTTTGCTTGGCATAAATCCATATTTCCTATCACATGCATTTTAGTTTCCATCATGCTGCATACTCTCATCTTCAAACATTTCCAGTAAATTAACATATTAAAGTGTAGACAGACATAATGAGAAGTGAACGGAGATGTAAAGAGAAGTGATGGCAGGGAATTGAGAGATAACGTACGTAAAGAAGCAAGTGAAAATGTAATGATCACATACCGTGGAAAAAGTGGAAATTAAAAGTTGTAGCAATGTGACAGAAATCAAGTGACATGAAAGATCAAGTAATAGTAACTGATTTTTAGAATAACGGGCTTTGTGTAACTTAGTTGGAATGTACCCATTGAGAAGATTGCAGCAGACAGTAATTGAATTTCACGGTTGAATTTTGCACCATTTCTTTGCCCAAACCATGTTACTTTTTTTGTGTGAGAAAGAACTGCAGATGATGGATAACAAAGGTTATCGAAGGTAGACACATGGTAGACATCGAAGGTAGACACAAAATGCTGGAGTAACTCAGCGGGAGAGGCAGCATCAATGGAGTGAAGGAATGGGTGGCGTTTCGGGTCGAGACTCTTCTTCAGACTGATGATGGGGAGGGGGGTGGGGGGGAGATAGAAAGTGGGCGGAGACAGTAAGACTTGTCGGAGAACTGGGAAGGAGGAGGGGAATGAGTGAGAAAGCAAGGGCTCTCAAGAAATTATAGTTGAGGCTCTCACTAGGGTCTTCTCTATATACCGCAGCTCCACTCTTACCCCCCCCCCCCCCCCCGCCCCCCAATTCGTAACAAGGACAGAATCCCTCTTGTCCTCACCTTCCACGCCATCAGCCGTGGCATACAACATATAATCAACCGACATTTTCGCCACCTCCAACGGGATCCCACTACTGGCCACATCTTCCCATCTTCACACCTTTCTGATTTCCGCAGAGACCGTTCCCTCTGTAACTCCCTGGTCAATTTGTCCCTTCCCACCCAAACCACCCCCTCCCCGGGTACTTTCCCCTGCAACTGCAGGAGATGCAACACTTGTCCCTTTACCTCCCACCTCGAATCCATCCAAGGACCCAATCAGTCTTTCCAGGTGAGGCAGAGGTTCACTTGCACCTCCTCCAACCTCATCTACTGCACCACTCTTCCAGGTGTCAACTTCTCTACATTGGCGAGACCAAGCGCAGGCTCGGCGGTCGTTTCCCTGAACACCTCCGCTCAGTCCGTCGTAACCAACCCGATCTCCCGGTTGCTCAGCACTTCAACTCCCCCTCCCATTCCCAATCTGACCTTTCTATCCTGAGCCTCCTCCATTGTCAGAGTGGGGCCCAGCGCAAATCGGAGGAACAGCACATCATATTTTGCTTGGGTATCTACTCCCCAGCAGTATGAACATTGACTTCTCTAATTTCAGATAGCCCTTGCTTTCTCACTCATTCCCCTCCTCCTTCCTAGTTCTCTTACAAGTCCGACTGTCTCTGCCCACTTTCTATCTTTTTCTTGCCCCTCCTCCCTACCCGACATCAGTCTGAAGAAGAGTCTCGACACGAAACGTCACCCATTCCTTCTCTCCATAGATGCTGCCTCACCCGCTGAGTAAAGGGCATGTCCCACTTTCACGAGGTAATTCACAAATTCTCCCGCGTTTTCCCCTCGATTCAAACTCGCAGAATGTTCGTAACGAGTCCGTAGGAGGTCGTGGGAGTTCGTAGATATATCGTAGCGGCTCGTTATGCCAGCCGTAGGTACTCGTGGCATCAGGTAAGTCGGGATGTTTTTTCCAGCCCGATAAAAAATGTCCACGAGTAAAAAAATGGTCGGGATGAAAGAAATTGCAACTTTTTACTCGTAAGGAGTGCATCGAAATAGTCGTGGGATGTCGTAGACATACTCGTAGGAGTTCGTGAACATAGTCGTGGAAGGTCGTAGGAGTTCGTAGAATACCACAATCTTAATTTTTATTTAGGTCCTTTAAACTCGACAGGTTTTGAATTAAGTGGTGAAAGTGGGACAGGCCCTTTACTCCAGCATTTTGTGTCTACCTTGTTACTTTTTTGTTTTCCACATGATACTTCATGACTGTCTTTGTTGGACACAGTAGTATCTATATTGATTCATTTCATGGTGGGGCAGTTACTTTGTCACAAATGTAGGAAGAGACACATAGAGAGATGAGCATATACGTAGAATGTTTCAATACAGAAATGATTTCTTTAGTCATTAGGTCTGTGCCAGTAATAAGCTACATAGTCTATCTGTTACTGTCTGTCCTTTACATAATATTGAGATCGATTTTGTGTTTTATATATATTAAAGCATCTATATACAACTTCTGAATCATATTTTTGTGTAATTAGGGAACGTATTATTTTCCTAACCAGATTCTACCCTATTCTCTTAAAAGTATTAATTCCATTGATTCGAAAATACATGTGTACTGATTGTTTCTTTCTATTTTCTATTTCATCTTGTATCTAATCTGTCAACATGTATATTGCTGAAAGTGTGTTTGCTGTTAATGACTTTGCATCAGAACACTGTTTACATTTGTAAATTGCACAATCCTCAAACTTCACCTGGAAACATCAGAGTTGAGCATAATACTGCTTCATTTTACACAATCGAAGCATGTACTGGCCCATCACCTCTTACCCACTTTCGAGCAAAAGCTGCTGGAAAGCTGTGAGCCTGAAATAATATTTCTGTTCTCAGTCCAAGAATTTTTAGACTAATTTTAGTAACCGTATGACTTAATTGAGCTAACTCAACATAAACCTGAAACCAAATCAACATAGCACTGTCAGGAGTATTTTGTTTTGCTAACTTTCTCAGAACATCAGACAGTTTTTTTTGTTAAATACTGGCTGCTAAAGTGATTTTTGGAATCATTATCTATTGGATTTTATTCAACACACAAATGTACTTTCTCCATATTGTTATAGATTATGTGAGAATCTGTACATATAGTAATCATAATCATATTGTAGGGCCGAGATGGCCTGTTTCCGTGCTGTAATTGTTATATGGTTATATGGTTATATTGTATTAGCCAAGTATGTTTTGCAACATACAAAGAATTTCTTGCCATAGAGTCATACCAATAAAAAGCAACAGAACACACAAAATACATTTTAACATGAACATCCACCACAGTGACTCCTCCGCATTCCTCAATGTGATGGAAGGCGGCACAGAGTTCAATCTCAATATATATGTATAACTAAAACTAAAACTCTCATCTTGTTTGTGTGTCTGTCTGTCTGTGTGTGTGCCCATGTGTTCCCAGAACTATGCCAAAACGGTACACGATAGCGCTACAATTTCTGGACCACCTTACTCACCATTTTCCTGTGGGGTGTTTTATCAAAGTTTTGTTCAGATTGATGGTATATTTCACAAGTTATTCATATTTTAAACTTAAAAAATGTAACTTCTCACTGTAAAAAATCAAATTCCTTACCCTGCCCCTGCCCATTACAATGTTACAAAGACGGGACACTGGTCCCGCTTTGACTAGTATATATATTACTAAAACACTCATCTTGTTTGTGATTCTGTCTGTCTGCGTGACCATGTGCTCCCAGAACTACGCCATCGGTACACGATGGCGCTACAATTTTTGGCCCATCTTACTCACCATTGCCCTGTGGTGTGTAAATATATATGTATTTTTAGTTCCTATTTCATTGACGGATCAGCAAATGTAGACTAAAATGCTGGAGTAACTCGGTGGGTGAGGCAACATCTCTGGAGAGAAGGAATGGGCGGCATTTTTGGTCGAGACCCTTCTTCACTTGAGACCAATCTGAAGAAGGGTCTCGACCTGAAACGTCGCCCATTCCTTCTCTCCAGATATGCTGCCTCACCCGCTGGGTTACTCCAGCATTTTGTGTCTACCTTCGATTTATAGCAGCATCTGCAGTTCTTTCTTACACAGTAAATGTAGAGTAGTATCATTCCTGATACTGTAGACTTTACGCAAAAGGAAGGGCGCCTAAAAGACTAATTGTATGGCTTTGTCAAATTGATTCACAGTTTAAGTCGCACTATGATGGGGTTATACTAAAGACCTCCTAATACTCAGCAGGAGATAGAGGAATATATATAAGCAGATTATGGAAAAATATAAAAGCATTAGGATAGTCAGAGTGGATGGCTTTAATTTCCCCAATTTTGACTTGGATTCCATTTGCACCAGAGGATTAGATGAGCAGAATTTGTTAGGTGCATCTAGGAGGGTTTCTTGGCACAGTATGTAGATATTCCAGTCAGGAATTGGCCATACTAAATCTTGCTTTGGGAAACGAGCCTGGCCAGGTGATTAGAGTTTCAGTGAAAGAACATAACTCTTCCACTGAAACCAAATCAACATAGCACTGTTGGGAAGATTTTTAACACTGTATTTCTTAATTTAGTTATGGATCAAGTCCAAGTTCAAGTGAGTTTATTGTCATGTGTCCCTGATAGGACAATGAAATTCTTGCTTTGCTTCAGCACACAGAACATAGTAGGCATTTACTACAAAACAGATCAGTGTGTCCATATACCATAATATAAATATATACACACATGAATAAATAAACTGATAAAGTGCAAATAACAGATAATGGGTTATTAAAAGGTAAAGGTAAAGGTAAGATTGGACTTTGGAGGAAGTGCAAACTTGGAGAAAGGCTAATAGCAACAAGATTAGGCCGGAACTGGAGAGAGTAGATTTGGAGCGGGTGTTATTGGTTAAGTCCACATCATACGTGTAAGATTTATTTAAATGCCAGCCCGTGAGGAAGAAAAACAGGGATAATAATAATAATAATAATAATTATATTTATAGAGCACTTTAAAAACAATCATAGTTGCAACAAAGTGCTGTACATCACTAATCATTGACAAAAAAGTTAATACACACCAATAATAACAATTAAAAGATGGAGTAAGTAAAGATATTCAAAATAAAGAAATATTAAAAACACTAAAAACAGGAGCAAAGTCTCATGCATGGTCAAAAGCCAGGGAGTATAAATGTGTTTTAACACTGGCTTTGAAGATGGACAGTGAGGGGGCGTTCCAGAGTGCCGGAGCAGCAACAGAGAAGGCTCTATCCCCTCTGAGCTTCCACTTAGACCTCGGTACCTCCAGGAGCAGCTGATCAGCTGACCTGAGGGACCGGGCAGGAGCGTATGGGTGGAGCAGCTCAGAGAGGTAAGGCGGGGCGGGATAGCAAAGTCCAAGAGCCTGGATGACAAGAGATGTTGCAAATTTAGTCAAAGAAAAGGAAACATAGGGTTGAGAAAAATTGAATTATATAGGGAGTTTGATACGTGCTTGAATCACAATATTCAGCATATCAATTTTTAGACAGAGGATATTTATTTCCGTATTATTTCCGAATATATTTCAAATAAAAGTAAAACAGTTTCATTAAAGCCATTTGCTTCAAACTTCCAATATAATTATTATTTGCATGACATTGGGTGTGGTAAATGATTTGAGCAATCATTTGTCATGGGTGACAATTATTGCTTTTTTGATCCTAGTTAGAATTTTCAATCATCAGCTCCTTGAATTTTGTCAGAAGAGGTGTACATCAATACTGCAGCTTGAGCAAGCATGCACACACTCAGTTCCACCCTGCTTGGTAGATTTTTAATTCAAAATTTAATTTGGAGATATAGTGATGAATCGAACAATGTAATTTGCATCATCAGTTGAAACAGTAAGCAACTGAACGATCTGGGTTGATCAAGTAAAAATACATTGCTAATTCATGGTGAGGTTTTTAGATACTTTTTAAATTTCAAGTTTTGAAGATGGCGACACTGAACAAAAAATCAAGTTTCCCAGTAAGATTAAAACAGTATGTTGCACATAGCACCACATAGCAAATTTAAAATTGCTCTTTAAATTGTTATTCGAAAAAAAAAAAATATTATTTCTATACCTGTGTGTTTATTACCTATCTCTATGTGGAATATCTGAATAAATCATAGAACAGAATGTTACATTTAAGACTCTTGAGCCTGGGTTATGTTATTATTGTCTGAAAATCAAAGTTCTGGGCACATTAATAGGTCTTTTATATCGACCTTTATAATGTTTGCAGAGATCAACTGGTTTTTTTTAATGCTACCTGAGCCAGGAGCACAGATGATAACCGTGATTGGAGTTGCAGTATTGATTATAGAGTTTGTACACCTCTTGTGTATTGTTCCGCACAGCCAAACATTAATACGTCCTTTAGAAGTTTTGCATGGCAATATATTATTTGTAAAAAACTGATATTTGTCAAAACAGAGTATTAAGTACAGAATTTAGTCGTATCCTTTCATTTTACAGGTTCAGCAGTGTGGGAGGTTCTGAGAATAACTCATATTCTCTCAAAGGAGAGAAATGGATGGGAAGGTCAACTCAGGAGAGGGTTCTTTGTATTGTATCATTTTGCATTATTGAAAAGTTACAGGAGGAAATCAGCAACCATGTTATGCACTTGAGAGGTATCATGTGGTTGGGGAAGAACAATGAAGAAAAATAACAGAAATTAGAGGGTGAATGTGCTTCTTGAAAAAAAAAAGTTTCTTACACCTCTTTACCTGGTATTGCTTATCTAGATCCCAATTGCTGTCTGCAACTGTTATATTTCTTTCTTTGCATGTTTTAGCTTGAAAATGTCTACCGTTTCTTCAATGAATTGATAAAAATGTAATTATACAATTATTACATAATCTATGACAGATCATGGAAATTCTTATTGTTCAAGTAATTGGCAGTTACAGATTGCATGACACAATGATGCCACTGATTACTCTTTTTCATCACTCATTACACATAAATGGGTTAAACAGATGTGGTAACAAGTTTTAAATATGGTAGGATTGGCATAACATTGCGATTGCATTGTTAAAACATAATGAAAGATGGTAGTAAGAACTAACTCATTATAGTCAATCTGTTCACCGCATCTTGATGAATTCTTAAATTAAATTCTTATATTTTTTCTTAGTGGACAAGGTGGAGAGTTCCATTTAACACCACCACCTGCAGAGGTTGGTATGGCAACACAGGCCTACGTTACAGAACTCCCACCAGTTCAACAACAGCAGCAGCAACAACAGCCACAGCAGCAACAACAACCAAACCAGCAACAGTATGTTACAGACTTGCAGACCGTTGCTGGTGCACAACCATCACAGCAGCAACAACAGCAGCAGCAGCCGCAACCAACACCATCCCAAAAACAGTATGTCAGTGAGCTACAGGTATCACAACAACCGCAGCAGCCTTCTGCTCAGATCTCACCAGTAACAACACCACAGCAGTACATTGTGGTTACAGTGTCAGGTGAGTACAGCTTAAACATGTATGAGAAACATCCGTGGGCAGTCTCTTGCTGATCTCACCCTGTGAATACATGCTTGTCATTCCTGCCTCTTGCCTTAAGGCTGTTCTGTTTTTAAAAGCTTGTATCTTCTGATGTATGTTCACAAGATTGGAAGTGTACTTCAGTCTGAACCTTAGTATATTTCTATAGAGTTTCCAAAACTGTTAATATCTGAACTATTGAGCGTGAGAATCACGCATTTCAACAAATTCTCACGCTCTCACGCAGATCACAAATTTCTCACACTCTGTCGTGAGAAATTCTGTGATCAACGAAAATTTCAAAACTCATATCGACTGCATGGGCCGCGGGTGTTTGGAGAATCGGGGCTGAGGGAGGGATGGAAGCAGAAGCAATGGCGGGGACAGATGCGGACGGGGAGCCGGGGCTGGCGAGTGATTGCTGGGCTGATGAGTCGCTTGCTGCAGCTCCGGCCATGGAGCAGCCTCAGTGCAAGAGTACCGGGCCGTCGGAAGCGTTGCGCCGCTGCCGTGAGAGTCTCTGTGCCAAATTCGCCTAGGTGACCGGCATGGACCAGGCTGCAGCTCGGTGCATCCTGGAGGACAACCAGTGACTGCTGGAAGTAAGTACCAAGCACTGGGTAGAAACGGTGGAAGATAGTGGCCTTCAAATGGGGGTGGTTGGAGAAAGCATCCTGCTTGTCTGCTAGATGTTGGGGGAGTTCAGAACCAGGGGTCAGTTTAAGAATAAAGGGTAGGCCAGTTAGGACTGAGATGAGGACAAACTTTCTTCACGCAGAGAGTTGTGAATCTGTGGAATTCTCTGTCACAGAAGGCAGTGGAGGCCAATTCACTGGATATTTTCAAGAGAGGGTTACATTTAGCTCTTGGGGCTAGCGAGATCAAGGGATATGGGGTAAAAACAGGAAAGAGGTATTGATCTTAGATGACCAGCCATGATCATATTGGATGGTAGTGCTGGTTCGAAGGGCCGAATGGCCTATTCCTGCACCCATTTTCTATGTTTCTATGCTTGAGCATAAAACAATAAAACTCGACCACTTGATTTTAAGGAATTAATGCATGATGGAGGTATAATGTAGTCATAGTGATACAGTGTGAAAACAGGCCCGTCGGCGCAACTTGCCCACACCCGCCCACATGTCCCAGCTACACTACCTGCTTTTGGTCCATATCCCTCCAAACTTGTCCTAACCATGTAACAGTCTAACTGTTTGCATTTGTATACAGTTCAGTGACTATCATTAGGCACAATTATTCTAAATATAAGACGGTTAGATAGTAGACCACACTGAGTCAGTACACACGTCGCCTAATTTTAGGCGCCATCTTGTACCCTTCAAATCTGAATTTAATTTTTTTTTATAGTCTTAACTTGATTGTAAAAGCCCATTGTCCTGGCAGCAGCACTGAGTCGGAGTTGCAGGGGTCAGCCTGGCCAGACAATGTGTTGGTGTCCTCCACCGCCGTTCCATGCCACTGCAGGCCATGCCCATTCGTTTGCTCAGCCACTAGTAGCTTTTTCAAATTTCTCCTGCCTGATAGAAGAGGGTGTAACCGGGGTGAGACTGGCCCTTAATTATGCTTGTGACCTTACGAGGCAGCGTGAAGTATAGATGGACCCAATGGAAGGGAGGTTGATTTGCATGATGAACTGGGATATGTCTACAACTCCCTGCAATAAAAACATGGAACACTTCACAAATTTGAGTGTCATGCTTGCTCAGGGGCTATGCTAATCCTCGCAATATTATTCCAATATTGGTATATGTGCTGCTGAAGCGATTGCTACATTTATAGAATAATTTTGCTAATTTGCCCGATAACTAATCTGATATCCCAATGATTTGGCAGCTAGCCAGCCAGTGATTTTTGCTGCAATCTCTCAATTCACTGGAGCCCTGTTTTCCACGTTCCCTCTTGATTCACCAGTGCCCCAGATCCCGTGCTTCCTTTCAATTTTATTGGATGTATTATACGTTTGGTTGGGTATGCACTTGAAATAATTGGTTCATGTTGACCCTTGAATAGTTAGCAAGACTGATATTGTGACTTATTTTTTAGTTTAAATCTTTTTATTTGAATTTTGAATTTAACAGCAATTTGCATACATACAATGATAACAGACAGTGATAAACAGGACATAATTGTACAACAGTATGTAAACGACCCTCAAAACCCTTACCCTTACCCTTACCCACCCTCACCACCCGGGGACAAACAACACTCACATACGTACACATCCACACAAATACGATTTAAAAAAAAAAAAAATTTAAAAATAAAAATAAGGGAAAAAAAGAAATAAAGAAAAATAAAAAATAAAAAATAAATTTAAAAAAAGAAAAAAAATTGTGGGGAGGGAGGGGTTGAGGGGATAGCAGCTGCAATAAGACAGAGCTGTGATAGAGGGCACTCAGTCCTCTTCCGAGTCCGGAAACAAGTTAAGAGAGTTAACAAGTTCCAGGAAAGGGTTCCATGTATCTAGGAATATCTTGGTACAGCCTTTGAGAGAGAACCTAAGTTTTTCAAGCTTTAAGTTGTAGAGCACCTCCTTGATCCAGCGGGCGTGTGTCGGGGGACAGGTAAGTCTCCAGTTAAGCAAAATCAGTCTCCGGGCTAACAGGGTTGTAAAAGCCAGGACCCGCTTCAACGCAACAGAGAGGTTGGTGTTGGGGGGAATACCAAAAATAGCTGACAGTGGGTTTGGAGGAATAGTCCAACTTCACAAATTTGAGTGTCATGCTTGCTCAGGGGCTATGCTAATCCTCGCAATATTATTCCAATATTGGTATATGTGCTGCTGAAGCGATTGCTACATTTATAGAATAATTTTGCTAATTTGCCCGATAACTAATCTGATATCCCAATGATTTGACAAGTAGCCAGCCAGTGATTTTTGCTGCAATCTCTCAATTCACTGGAGCCCTGTTTTCCACGTTCCCTCTTGATTCACTAGTGCCCCAGATCCCATGCTTCCTTTCAATTTTATTGGATGTATTATACGTTTGGTTGGGTATGCACTTGAAATAATTGATTTATGTTGACCCTTGAATAGTTAGCAAGACTGATATTGTGACTTATTTTTTAAAAGGGAAAATATATGGTAATTTAGCTTGCTTACTGTTTGAGCAGAAGTATATTGAAAATAATATTAAAGTAATTCAAATTTTGGTTTGAAAGTCCAATTATCTGAAGCACAGAGAATACCTTCTCTTTTGTTGAATGACCCATATTATCATGGAGCAACTTTTTTGGTGGATGTGGCTTTGGAATGTTTGAAAATTCATTTGGTTGTGTTAAATTCTTTGAGATACCCATGGGATTGTGTAGCCCCCATTGTACACATTGTAATTTTGAACAGTTCCAAAAATGTGTTTCGTGAGCCGAGAAAAAGGCATTTTGGCTTAGTATTTCCAGTGCTTGGAAAATACTGGTACAAATTTTGCAGTTATCAGCAATTGCAGTTTTTACATGATGTAATTGACAGCAACTCAGAATAATGTAAGTGCAGATCTTTAAAAATATACTATTTATAATACATGGGCAATGCTATCATTTATTATCCTTTCTCAAGGGCAGTACAGCCTTCCACGACACGACAACGATACGGTATGATAAAACTTTATTCATCCCTGTGAAAGAGCTAATAGTCAAATCTAATAGTCAAATCTAAAATGGAGTCATTCTACAAAAGCATGGACTAGTAGTACAAAAGAATGACTCGGTGCCAAGTCTGAATGACATTGTAAATTATATGGAACACAATATGGAGGACAGGTCTTTTCACTAAAGACATTAAGATGGTAGCCTGCAGTAATAGCATGTGCTTCTTTTCAAGGCCAAGATTAGAAAAAAATAACTGACGCTCCAGAGATAAGTAGTAAATTGTTATTGGATGAGCTTGATTTGAACCCAGCTTTTCTTATATTCTGAAAGGTTGCAGAATCTTTCAGTCATGCCATATTCAGACTTGGTAGGAGTGTTTTACTGATATGAAAAATGTATAATTGTGCTAACTGTCCTTTGTTCTTTGAGTGGGAGCCCCAGAAGCACTGAGCAATGTTTGTGCTCATTGTAGATCGCCACTCCCATCTGACGAATCAATTAAAGATTGCCATGGTCTACCTTTAACAGTTTTTGTTGCTATTGACTTTAATGAAACAAACTTACATACCTGGAGGGAAATTGATCTGCCAACAGTCACAACACACAACATACACAAAAAATTGCAATTAAAAGTGAAAACAAAAACAAAAAGCCAAGCGACTGCTGGCTGGCTGCCATGTGCACAGCGCCTTCACCAGAACAAATGAACAAACAAACAAACAAACACAGACTTGTCCCCTGGGCATAGGATTCAAAACTAGAGTGTACCCCCCCCACCCCAGGTCCCCCTTTGTTCTCCAACTGTCCCTCAGGGCAGTTCCCCCACGCCGGGTCTTCCATTCTTCTTCACGGCGGTCCTCCCAGGCCGGCTCCCCATTGTTCTTCCCCTAGAGTGCCTTCACCGCCGCCAAGCTTCCTGTTGCCGCCGAGGTTCCCGTTGCTGCCAAGGCTCGCGCCGCCGCCGAGGCCCCACCACTGCTGGGTCTCCTGTTGCCCTCGAGGCTCGCGCTGCCGCTGAGGCACCCACTGCCACCGCAGAGACTCCCACATCGCCGCTGTTGAGGCTCCTTCGGCCCAGGCAGGTCTCGCTGCCCCGCTTCTCTGTAGTCCCCTGAGCGGCCTGTGGGGGGAGTTGGGCCTACCGGGGCACGTTCCGGTCGGCGGCGCAATTGTTCGGTGGGTGGATCAGGCCCGCGCGGCTCCTCCGGACACTCCCACCGCACGCGCCGTTGCCCAGGACAATAAAAGATAGAATTGCCCTTGAGAAGGGATGGTGAACTATGAATAAATGAATCTGGAACTGTTATTGCAAGTGATTGGTTTAGTTTTAGTTTTTGAGATGCAGTGCGGAAACAAGCCCTTCAGCCCATCGCATCTGCGCCAATCAGCGATCACCTTGTACACTAGCACTAGCCTACACATTGGGGCATTTTGTTTTTACAATTACCGAGTTACCAAAGCCAATTAACCTACAAACCTGTAAGTCTTCGGAGTGTGGGAGGTTAACTGGAGCACCCTTTGTACAGACAGCACCTGTAGTCAGGATAGAACCCGGGTCTCTGGCACTGTAAGGCAGCAACTTTACTGCTGCGCCACTGTGCCGCCCCGATCATCATGGAACTGTGCTGTATTTCAAAGTCAGTGTGCTGTGTGACTTGGTAGAGTGTACTTCATCTGGTGGGGTTCCCTTGTGCCTACTTTTGATGACAAAATTGAATTGTGAGTTGCTATTTAAATAGCCTTGGGAGTTGCTCCAATCCATTAACAAATAATCTATACTAGTTTAATATCCTGATGGTGGAGGGAGTGACCGTTAAGAAGGTGGGTGAAGTGTTAATCAAATATGCTGTTTTGCTCTGAATACAGTGGTGTTTATGTTTTTGGAGCGACACCTAATTACACATAACCTGTGTCATATGGATGGTTGACAGAATTTTGAGGTCAGGAGGTGGACTGTTCTTGTACCCACAATATATAAGTAGATAAAGGAGGCTTTATGACAGTAATGCAGCTGAATATCAAGAATAGGCAGAGATGGATATTATCTTCCACTTTTGTGATTCGTGCTACTTGTCACATAAGCCCAGACTTGACTGTTATCCGGTCTGTATGTATGGCTGTTTATTTTTCTGAGAAGTTCCAAATCGAATTGACAATCACCAGCAAGCATCCACGTTTCTAACCTTATGATGAAAGGGATGTTATTAATGAAAAAGCTGGAGGTGATTGGGACTAAAACACTCACAAAAGAATTCCTCTGTGATGCCTTGCACTTAGGTAACTGACCTCCAACATCCAGAACCATTTACCTTTGTGCAAAGTACATCACCACAGTAGAAATTGGTCTTAGGTAGACACAAAATGCTGGAGTAACTCAGCCAGTCAGGCAGCATATCTGGAGAGAATGAATGGTTGATTCCAATCTATTTCAGTTTCACCGGGTTTATTTGATGCCACCCTGCATGGGATTGTACACAGAGAGCAGTCAGCCACGTGCCTGGATTCTTAGGGGGAACATGCCCAATATTAAATAAGCCAATTATGATGCAATACTTGCCTAGGATACAGTGTAGAAAAGATTCATTATTGTTTCTGGGTATGAGGGGTTTCATGAGGAAAATATTAAGCAGGTGATCCTACACACCCTGGAATTTAGAAGAAAGGGGAATGATATAATTAAACAAACAAGATCCCATCAGGGCTTGAAAGAAAGAGCAGTAGATTCTTGAACCTAGGTAGGATAAAAGATAACCAAGATGAGGAAGAATACTCTACAGGGATTATGAGCCCAGAAAAACACTATTGAGGCTAAGTTTTTTGGACTACAGATGACTTAAAGAAAGTGGAGTTGAGGACATTGATCACAGGCTAAATGGACCTGTTCCTATTCCTCCGCCGCTTCTTGTGTTCTTACAGCCTGTTTTTTTTTAATTGTTAATCCCATCCTCAAATTGTGTTACTTTGTCCCTTTCTGTGATATTAACAATGGGCAGATCAGACCTTCAGCTTCATCAAGAAAATGCAGTTCTGCCGGTCATTATAATTTTCAGTGGTTTGTTGTTGATTAAAATTTAAAATAAAAGCATTGTCCAATAGAAAGTAAATCAAGTACAAATACCCAATTTTACAAATAATGTTAAGAAGTATGATTTTTCAGAGGCTATTACAATGCTAACCAAAAATCTGTGGAAATATGAATGCTGTGAATCTGTATCTTTAATTAAAGTGAAACGTATAAAGAAACCTTCAGTTTTAAATGCTTCTGTGACCCAGATGCTTGTTTTCCATGTGTGGTAAACATCCAGCATTCACTTCATCCAGGTTGGTTTTTGGTTTCACTTATCCAGTTTGAATCTAAATCTTTCAGGTCATATTGACTTGCTTCATTCATTATATATGATGACAATTATTGGCAGCGTATTATATTAATGATACTTCCATGTTACTGCATTGAGTTTCATAAATTTTGATGTACTGATCTAAAGAGCAGGATCAAACTGACAGTTTTCAAAAATAGGATATTTCGCAGATTTGGGCAAATTAGTGCATTGTGAACCCAAATGATGCAATATAATTGTTTGTCATTAACCAGCAGTAACTAACGTATTTGTGGTTAAGCAGTGAAGAGCTTTGAGTACTTGTCTGCAATATGTCTGTCATCACTTGATTTAGATAGAATTATAGATTTTTTGTGTTGTACTAGATGGAAACTAGCCCTTTGGCCTAACTCTTACATGCTGACCTAGATGCCTTTCTACAATAATCCCATTTGCCTGCATTTGGCTCATATCCTCTAGACCTTTCCTGTCCATGTACCTACCAATTATCTTTTAAACCTGTAATTGCACCTGCCCATACCACCTTCTCTTGCACCTCCAGCTCTTTCTGCGAATAACTGGGTTCTTTAAATTTCTCCCCGCTCGCCTTAAACAAATGCCCCTTAGTTTTAGACTCTCCTTCATATGGGGTGGCAATGGCACTGGGTTAACGTAGAACAACACAGCACAGGAGCACGCAGTTCGGCTCATGATACCTGTGCTGACAATTATGCCAATTTATCTAATCCCATCTGCCTGTATTTGGACAATATGCCACAATTCCCTGACTGTTCATATGCCTCTCTTAAACATTGCTATCCTGTATGCTGACTGCTATCACATCTGTGGCATTCTGTCCTGCATCTTGGTGGAACCAGTCTGTTGCTGAAGGTACTCCTCAGGTTGACCAGTGTGCCATGGAGGGGGTGAGCTGTATTGTCCAGGATGCTCCGCAGCTTGAGGAGCATCCTCCCCTCCAAGACCACCTCCGATGAATCCAATTCCCCCCCCAGGAAGGAGCCAGCCTTCCCGATCAGTTTGTTGATCCTATTGGTGTCCGCAGCCTTTGGCCTGCTGCCCCAGCACACGGCAAAGAAGAAGATGGCACTGGCTACTACCGATTGGTAGAACATCTGCAGCATCTCACTGCAGACACTGAAGGAGTGGAGCCTTCTCAAAAAGTGCAGGCGTCTCTGTCCGTTCTTGTACAGGGCCTCAGCGTTCCTGGACCAGTCCAGTTTACTGTCCAGGTACACTCCAAGGTATTTGTACTCCCTGGTAAACTGCACATCCACACCATTGATGGAGACAGGGGACAAGGGAAATTGGGAAAGCTAGCAGTCAGTGTGTGAGGCAGGAGGCAGAGAATGGTAACACTCTGACCCAAAATGTAGGGGAGAGAGAAGAAAAAGACAATAAACAGAGAATAAGAGAGGGTGGGTTTCTTAAATGTGTATATTTTAATGCTAGGAGCATTGTAAGAAAGGTGGATGAACTTAGAGCCTGGATTGACACCTGGAAGTATGATGTTGTGGCGATCAGTGAAACATGGTTGCAGGAGGGCTGTGATTGGAAACTAAATATTCCAGGATTTTGTTGCTTCAGGTGTGATAGAATTGGAGGGGCAAGAGGTGGAGGTGTTGCATTGCTTATCAGGGAAGATATTACAGCAGTGCTTTGGCAGGATAGATTAGAGGGCTCGTCTAGGGAGGCTATTTGGGTGGAACTGAGAAATGGGAAAGGTGTAGCAACACTTATAGGGGTGTATTATAGACCACCAAATGGGGAGCGAGAATTGGAAGAGCAAATATGTAAGGAGATTGCAGATATTAGTAGTAAGCACAAGGTAGTGATTGTGGGAGATTTCAATTTTCCACACATAGACTGGGAAACACATTCTGTAAATGGGCTGGATGGGTTGGAGTTTGTAAAATGTGTGCAGGATAGTTTTTTGCAGCAATACATAGAAGTACCTACTAGAGAAGGGGCGGTGCTGGACCTCCTGTTAGGAAATGAGACGGGTCAGGTGGCAGAGGTATGCGTTGGGGAACAGTTCGGGACCAGTGATCACAATACCATTAGTTTCAATATAATTATGGAGAGGGTCAGAACTGGACCTAGGGTTGAGATTTTTGATTGGAGAAAGGCTAACTTTGAGGAGATGCTGAAAGGATTTAAAAGGCGTAAATTGGGACATTTTGTTTTATGGGAAAGATGTGGAAGAGAAATGGAGTACATTTAAAGGTGAAATTTTAAGAGTACAGAATCTTTATGTCCCTGTTCGGTTGAAAGGAAATAGTAAAAATCGGAAAGAGCCATGGTTTTCAAGGGAAATTGGACACTTGGTTCGGAAAAAGAGGGAGATCTACAATAATTATAGGCAGCATGGAGTAAATGAGGTGCTTGAGGAGTATAAAGAATGTAAAAAGAATCTTAAGAAAGAAATTAGAAAAGCTAAAAGAAGATATGAGGTTGCTTTGGCAAGTAAGGTGAAAGTAAACCCAAAGGGTTTCTACAGCTATATTAATAGCAAAAGGATAACGAGGGATAAAATTGGTCCATTAGAGAGTCAGAGTGGACAGCTATCTGCAGAGCCAAAAGAGATGGGGGAGATATTGAACAATTTCTTTTCTTCGGTATTCACCAAGGAGAAGGATATTGAATTATGTGAGGTAAGGGAAACAAGTAGAGTAGCTATGGAGACTATGAGATTTAAAGAAGAGGAAGTACTGACACTTTTGAGAAATATAAAAGTGGATAAGTCTCCAGGTCCGGACAGGATATTCCCTAGGACATTGAGGGAAGTTAGTGTAGAAATAGCAGGGGCTCTGACAGAAATATTTCAAATGTCATTAGAAACGGGAATAGTGCCGGAGGATTGGCGTACTGCGCATGTTGTTCCATTGTTTAAAAAGGGGTCTAAGAGTAAACCTAGCAATTATAGACCTGTTAGTTTGACATCAGTGGTGGGCAAATTAATGGAAAGGATACTTAGAGATAATATATATAAGCATCTGGATAAACAGGGTCTGATTAGGAACAGTCAACATGGATTTGTGCCTGGAAGGTCATGTTTGACTAATCTTCTTGAATTTTTTGAAGAGGTTACTCTGGAAATTGATAAGGGTAAAGTAGTGGATGTTGTATATATGGACTTCAGTAAGGCCTTTGACAAGGTTCCTCATGGAAGGTTGGTTAAGAAGGTTCAATGGTTGGGTATTAATGGTGGAGTAGCAAGATGGATTCAACAGTGGCTGAATGGGAGATGCCAGAGAGTAATGGTGGATGGTTGTTTGTCAGGTTGGAGGCCAGTGACTAGTGGGGTGCCACAGGGATCTGTGTTGGGTCCACTGTTGTTTGTCATGTACATCAATGATCTGGATGATGGTGTGGTAAATTGGATTAGTAAGTATGCAGATGATACTAAGATAGGTGGGGTTGTGGATAATGAAGTAGATTTTCAAAGTCTACAGAGAGATTTATGCCAGTTGGAAGAGTGGACTGAAAGATGGCAGATGGAGTTTAATGCTGATAAGTGTGAGGTGCTACATCTTGGCAGGACAAATCAAAATAGGACGTACATGGTAAATGGTAGGGAATTGAAGAATGCAGGTGAACAGAGGGATCTGGGAATAACTGTGCACAGTTCCCTGAAAGTGGAATCTCATGTAGATAGGGTGGTAAAGAAAGCTTTTGGTGTGCTGGCCTTTATAAATCAGAGCATTGAGTATAGAAGTTGGGATGTAATGTTAAAATTGTACAAGACATTGGTGAGGCCAATTCTGGAGTACGGGGTACAATTTTGGTCGCCTAATTATAGGAAGGATGTCAACAAAATAGAGAGAGTACAGAGGAGATTTACTAGAATGTTGCCTGGGTTTCAGCAACTAAGTTACAGAGAAAGGTTGAACAAGTTAGGGCTTTATTCTTTGGAGTGCAGAATGTTAAGGGGGGACTTGATAGAGGTCTTTAAAATGATGAGAGGGATAGACAGAGTTGACGTGGATAAGCTTTTCCCACTGAGAGTAGGGAAGATTCAAACAAGGGGACATGACTTGAGAATTAAGGGACAGAAGTTTAGGGGTAACATGAGGGGAAACTTCTTTACTCAGAGAGTGGTGGCTGTGTGGAATGAGCTTCCAGTGAAGGTGGTGGAGGCAGGTTCGTTTTTATCATTTAAAAATAAATTGGATAGTTATATGGACGGGAAAGGAATGGAGGGTTATGGTCTGAGCGCAGGTATATGGGACTAGGGGAGAATACGTGTTCGGCACGGACTAGAAGGGTCGAGATGGCCTGTTTCCGTGCTGTAATTGTTATATGGTTATTATATGGTTATAAGGGTGTTCCTCTCCTCCTAAAGTCCACCACCAACTCCTTAGTCTTGTTCGTGTTGAGCTACAGGTGATTCAGCCCACACCACTCAACAAAGTGCAACAGTAGGTCAGAGCTTGGGATTACTGCAATGAATAACACACCTCCTAATTCCCTAAATTCTGTCCAAGGTCTACAAATCGTGTCAGGAGTGTAATGGAATACTTTCCACTTACATGAACAAATGCAGATTTAAAAACACTCAAGAGGCTTGACACTATATGAGACATATCAGCCTGCTTGATAGCCACCCCTTCCATTACTATTTACTCACAACGTCCTCCCCCCCCCCCCCCCCACACACGCACATGCATAAACTAACAGCAATATTAATAATTTACAGGATACACTACAACAACGCACCAACACTCCTTAAACAGCACCTTCCAAATCCGCGACCTATACTAGCTGGAAGGACAAGATCAGAAAGGGGATTGTCCCAATCCCCCATGCCCCACCTGACCTCACACATTTTTCTCCCCACCTCTCCCCCCTCTCCCTCCAGGTACATTTCTTCCTCTTTGGCTTCACAATTCACAATACTTCAATCCTCTTGTCTCACATCTTCAGCTTTTATATCTCTGGCATTTGCCCCCCCCCCCCCCCCCCCCCCCGAATTTGTTCACCTATTAACTGCCGCATTTTGTCCTGCCTTTCCTCTCTTCCAGCTTTCTTAGCTCCCACACACACACAATCGGTCCCGACCCGAAAGATCACCTATACATGTACCCCAGTGATGCTGCCTGACCCGCTGTTACTCGACACTATGTGTCTTTTTTTGTAATCCAGCATCAGCAGTCCTTGTTTCTACTGATGAAACAGTACCTCTTAGTAGGTCAAAAGCTTTAAGGGGTAAGCTGAAAGAAACATGAGATGGTCTGGTTGGACAAGATATTTTGGTTCCATTATCAATACTGACTGCTTAGATCAGTTCAAAGTAACAAAATCTAAGACGGATGGATCATTGTGTATATTTTTAAACCCTGAAGGCTGGAATAGAACTATTAAAAGAGAAAATTCTGGTAGTGACTGAAGATATAGGTACATGCCAATATGGTGCTGAAGTTTTTACAATTATGGATGATCGAAATAGGTTACAGCATGTTTCTTTAGATCAGTCGTCATACTTAATTATCCTCCGTATGCTCTTTGGGAGATACTGCTTGAATTGTGAGCCATTTGACAAAGCTTTCTCCAGTTTTCCAAAGTTGATGGAAGGACTTCTGGAAATACAGTATAAATTATTGTTGAACATTTCATCACAGTTGCCATAATATACATTTATATACATTTCTTTAGGGATAAGAGGGTAGTGCAGAGTAAAGTTTAAGTGAAAACCAGTTGTATTTATTGGTTATATTGTTATGGGCTAAGAACCTTGTGCAGAGGCTGGAGTTTTTGAATCATTGAGCTGTAGAGCATGGAAATAGGACCTTTGGCCTATCTTGTCAATGCTGAAGTTGCATAACCAAGCTAGTCTCACTGGCATGGTCATATCCCTCCTAACCTCTCCTGCCCCACTGGCATGGTCATATCCCTCCTAACCTCTCCTGCCCCACTGGCATGGTCATATCCCTCCTAACCTCTCCTGCCCCACTGGCATGGTCATATCCCTCCTAACCTCTCCTGCCCCACTGGCATGGTCATATCCCTCCTAACCTCTCCTGCCCATGTACCTGTCTAAGTGTCTTATCAGTGGCATAATGTTCTGTGTGCACACCACCCTCTGTATGAAAAAGTTGTCCCTCGGGTGCCTTTTTAAATCATTCCTCTCTCCCCTCTGACCTTATACCTGTGCCCTCCAGTTTTTGAAAAAAACTGTGGCCGTTCACCTTTTCTATGCCCCTCATGATTTTATATACCCCTGCAAAATCACTCTTAAACCCCTGTCCCACGGTGCGAGTCCAGCCACGAGTTATCCCGAGTTAAAAACAAATCAAACTCGTGGTAATCACGTGGAATGAACGTAGCGGGAACGTCAGAGCTCGTGGACGTAACCGAGCTACTCGTAACGCTAATGGCAGGTACTCGGGAAACGTGTTAACTCGTGAAAAATTTTCAACATGTTGAAAGATTTCCACGAGTCAAATATACTCTTGAAGTAAAATGTTGATACTTTTAAACTTGTTGTAATACCGTGGTAGCCCGTGAGTTTACCGTAGTGACTCGTGAGTTTACCGTATTAACTTGTGGGTTTGGCCTGAGTGCCAGAAGTGACATGTTGAAGATTAGTCAGATCTTAATGGAACATTTTACAGTGATCTAACAATTCATTTTCAGTGAGTAATGCCTTTCAATGATTGATGCCAGACCTTGAACAAATCAAGTTCAAATGGACACCCGTTGTCTTAGCACGGCATGGGAAGGGAAGGGCACGGATCAGTTAGTGATGCAGCTCAATCAAACCAAACATTCAATGCAGGACAATGTTGAGTTGATGCAGCTTCATTGAGTTGTCCTGGTTTTCTTTGGAAAGCGAGAAGCCTTTCTCAGATGCAATCTTAATGTGGTTCATCTCAAGTTAAAGAGGCAAATGCAACAAGTTTGAGCAATTTAGGAAGGATTTTTTCCTGAAACAAACTGCTCTAAAAGTTTGAAGGCAGGAATTGCGGATACTAGTTTAAACCAAAGATAGACACAAAATGATGGACTAACTCAGCTGGTCAGGCAGCATCTCTGGAGAAAAGAAATAGGTGATGTTTCGGGTCGAGATTGTTCTTCAGGCTGGGTCTTAGCCTGAAGAAGGGTCCCGTCCCGAAACGTCGCCTACTCCTTTTCTCAAGAGATGTTGCCTGGCCCGTGGAGTTACTCAAGCATTTTGTGTCTATCTTTGGTTTAAACTAGCATCTGCAATTCCTTCCTTCCAAACTTCCTTCCTTCAAACGCCACCGATTCCTTTTATCCAGAAATGTTGCGTGACCCGTTGAGTTAACTCGGCAGCTGGACAGAGAAAAAAAAGGTGAGTAAAAATAGGTGAGTGAATGCATTCCTGTTTGAATAAGTGTAGGAAGAAACTGCAGATGGTGGTTTACACCGAAGACAGGCACAAAAAGCTGGAGTAGCTCAGCGGGTCATGCAGCATCGCTGAAAAATAGAGTCTCGACCCGAAGCGTCACCTATTCCTTTTCTCCGGAGATGCCGTCTGACCCGCTGAGTTACTCCAGCTTTTTGTGTCCATCTCTTGTTTGAATAAGATTATTTGAAAATGAAATGATCCACACCCACTCTTAAAAATAAATCGCCTCTATGTGATGGATCACGCAGTCACGGATAAAACAGTGCAGGATATGATAATGTGGCCAATGATACAGGTGTTCAGGCGAGATCCCCGAAATATAGTCTGCTGAGCGATGAAAAAACAGGGGTGAGAAATGTACTAACCGTCAGCCTATATATTGAAAAATCCCAAAACTCAGGTTCAGTGAGTTTAAAAAAGTACATTAGACAAGAAACCTTTACAAATAGCGAAGCTTCGCGTATGGCAACGCACACACACCTGGTGAAAATGTCCCAAAGGGCGGAAACAGGCCCTTCGGCCCACTGAGCCAGCTGTCAAACACTCATTCACCTCAAACTTATTTCTGCCCGCATTCACATCAATTTCCCACCTGAGCCCCATTCGACCACTCACCGACACATTGGGGGAAGGTGACAGTCCTTCAGGTGTTTTTGCCATTCATTTCTCATCCAGTCATGGGTTCATACAACACAGCAGGTGTTGCGGGGAGCATTCATACAACAAAGCAGCATGCGGGGAGCGAAAGGGAGCACTTGGGGGAAGCTCAATAAAATATACCGGAGGTTAGAATCGAACCCAGGTCCCTGGAGCATTGACACACACCGCTCAAGTGAACGTATAATGAAATGAATGAGGACAGACAATATTCAGATTAATTGAACTCATCAAAGGGCATAGATTCAACGTGAGCAGTAGGCAGAATAGAGGGCATCTGATGATTTTTTTTCTCAACCCAGTAAGTACTGTAGTCGTAATCTGAAAACGCGACGGAGGCAGGTTTACAAAGTATATGGGCCAGAACTCGAATAATGGTCAGGAAGGCTATGGTTAGAATGGACATGGTGGGCGGAGGAGCCTGTTTCTGTGTTGTATGAACCCATGACTCGATGAGAAATGAGTGGCAAAAACACCTGAAGGATTGTGAGATAATGATCATGGATGACTTTTAATGGAAAGTCCACACATACAGATAGACAGCCAAGAAGAACTTCATATTTACACTCAGATGGACTGGCAGATGGAGGAGATAGGAGTTGGGGAAAGAGAGGAAAAGCCCAAGAGAAATACAGGGAAAGGGATATTGGAAAAGACAGATGCTGGAATCCTGAAACACATGTTAAAACATTTAAAAGGTATAAACACATAGCAAATATGTGCAGGAGTAGGCCATTCGGCCCTTCGAGCCAGAATTGCCATTCAATATGATCATAGCTGATCATCCAAAATCAGTACCCCGTTTCTGCTTTCTCCCCATATCCCTTGATTCCGTAACCCTAAGAAATTTAAACATGGGAGGCTTTTTATAGTGAAAAAAAACTGCATTTTTACCATGTGATGATTTTTCTACACGTCGGCAGTCGTTGTTGGCTCAAGAGTAACTCGGGAGAGGAACTTGGTAACTCGGGAGAGGAATTTGGTACATCGCAGAAATGAGAAGTAAACGGCAAACTTAGACATACACGTGGGAACTCGTTTAAACTCGTGAACATAAACTTGGAATCTCGTAGAAAACCATGAGTTTGATTTTTTCTTTCACTCGGGATCACTCGTGGGTGGACTCGCACCGTAGGACAGGGGTATTAGTCTCTTGTACTTCAGAGAGAAAAGACCCAGCCTATTCAGCCTCTCCTTATAACTCTAAGCCTTACCTGGTAACATCTTCTTTATTGCACCCGTTCTTGTTTTATGACATCCTTCCAACCAGAAGTGCACATAGTACTCCAAATGTGGCCTTAGGAATGTCTTGTACAGCTGGAACATGACGTCTTCACCACCAAATGACACCTTCACCACCTTGTCCACATGTGTTGCCACCTCCATGAAACCATGTACTTGCAACCTAAATCTCCCTGTTCTACAACACTATAGTACAATAGGTGGGTCTATAGTGCAGTCCCATCCAAGTGATCACCCCCTTATTAATGAATTCCTCCCGTGTAGCCTCACTGCGTGATTAACCAGGATTTTATTTTCTAAGTATTGTCGTGATGTTGTCCTTGAACAACAAAGCAACACCCCCGCCTCTTGTACCTGTGCCTAAATACGTTTACAAAAAATTTAATTATTCCATAAAATTTGATAATGTGATATTCATGATTAAAAAATAAGGCAAATCTCTGAGTCATACTGAGAGATTGGGTTTCCAAGGTCCGTATTGGATACATAAGGGGGAGCTTCGCGAATAGGCAGTGAAGTTGCAAAAGCACAGCAACAACTCGTGAAGTTATGGAGTCTTTGTCACTACAGAAATCAATGTGCAGTCATGATGATTTTTGTATCATGATTAAGTCTTCACGTAAGTAAAGCCTTTTTGAAACACATTTCCTCCCAGATTTCTGTTATATGTCATGCATGTTTGTATTGCTTTCATTTGTGGAGATTTTTAACTTTTGTTCCAAACAAATAATTCCTATATAATTTTACCAGAACACTGCCTGGATAGGGGGTATTAGCTACAAGGAAAGGTTTGACAGACTTGGATTCTTTTCTCTAGAACTGAGGGGAGACGTAGAAATTTATAAAGTTATTATGAGAGGCATAGATAGAATAGACACAGAACCTTTATCCCACGGTGGTAGTGTCAAAGACTGGAGGGCTTATGTTTAAGGTGATATGTGGGGCAGGTTTTTAAACAAGAGGGTGATGAGTGCCTAAACGTGCTGCCAGGAGTGTGGTGCAGGTACAATAATTATGTTTAAAAGGCTTTTTCACAGATAGGTGGATATGCAGAGATTTGAGCGATATTGATCATGTGTAGGCAGATGAGATTATTTCATCTTGGCATTGTAATCGGCACATACACTGTGGGTTGAAGGACATGTTACTGTTCTATATTGTTTTATATTTAATAATTTATCTTTTTGATATTTTTTGCTTTAAAAAAATGTCGTGAGTGTCATTTTTTAAACTAAATCGAAACTGCTTTCAAAATTAGATCAATAACATGATGACAGCGGTCGTGTTTTTCTAAATATATCCAGGAATAGATGAACAGACATTGGGCAGATAAAAATTAATACATGAAGCTGTAAAGGGATGTATGTTGGTATTGGAAGGTGGTAATGTGGGAATAAAAATGAAGATGTTGTATTTGGGGGGAAAACCAGGAACGGGGTACTGATTTTAGATGATCAGCCATGATCATATTGAATGGCTTGAAGGACCGAATGGCACCTATTTTTCCTGCACCCATTTTTCCTGCACCTATTTTTCTATGTTTCTATTTGTAACTTAAATGAAAGACAGAGTGTATTGTAGCCAAATTTGACGACGATACAAAATAGGTTGGAAAGCAAGCCGTGAGAAGAACTCAAAGGTCTCAAAAGGATGTTAAAAGATTAAGGGAACAATCAAAAAATTGACAGATAAAGAAAATTGTGTTGAAATGTGTGGTTATCTGTTTTGATTGGAAGAATAGAAAAACAAATAGGTGTTTAAATTTAGTTTAAAAGGTTTATGTATCCTTCGTTATTGGGAATTTGTGGCCTAGAATGAAAGACAGTTTGGAATACAACAGGTAAATATGACAGCATATGCAATAATGGGAAATCTGAAATGGAAACTGCAAATCATAAAGTTTCTGCAGAGGAGAACAGGCATTAGCTTTGCATCTGACATCCCAGGATCTGATGAAAAATCATCACTTAGTTGAAAAATCATCAATCATCAACCACTGTTGCTACTTGATCTGTTGAGTATTTGCAACATTTTCATATACAAACATTTGTACTAAATTAGGACCAAAAAGTGGCCGACTGTGCCTTCTCTGCCATTTAAAAAGATTTTAGCTGATCTAATTTAATTCAAACTCTGCAATCCCATCTATTTGCCATAATTCAGACTATTGACTAGCTTGATAGAGGTACATAAAATTATGAAAGGCATAAATAAGGTAGACAGTCTGAACTTTTTTATCATGGTGGAAATATCAAAGACTAGAGGGCAGAGCTTAAGGTGAGAGGGGCAAATTTAAAGGAGAGGTGCAGAGCAAGTATTTTACACCGAGGGTGGTGGGTGCTTGAAATGTGCTGCCAGGGGTGGTAGTGGAGGCCTACAATAGTGGCATTTAAGAGGCCAGGTGTGATTAGTGCCCCTTGCCATTGTGGTCGGGGCAAACATTGCGGACCGAAGAGTTTTTCTTATTGTTTTCTTACTGTTCCACGATACGATACTATAGAACTTTATTTATCCAAAGAGGGAAATTGGTCTGCCAACAGTCTTAAAACACAATAAGATCAATGAAACCTGTACCCCATGACAGAAGGGGAAGGAGTTGTACAGTTTGATAGCCACAGGGAAGAAGGATCTCCTGTGACATTCTGTGCTGCATCTTGGTGGAACCAGTCTGTTGCTGAAGGTGCTCCTCAGGTTGACCAGTGTGTCATGGAGGGGGTGAGCTGCATTGTCCAAGATGCTCTGCAGTTTGTGGAGCATCCATCCCGCCAAGACCACCTCCCATGAGTAATGGAGAGAATGATCCCTGCAGAAAGAGGTGGGGAGAGGATGAAAACGTGGGTGGCCTGATCTGTAAATTTACCGACAATATAAAAATCTGTGTATTAGTAGATAGTTGTGAAAGGATGCAGCGGGATATACAACTGATGGAAAGTTGGGAGGAGTTGTGTCAGAATGAAATTAATCTAGATGCGTTGAGGTAATACATTTACGTCACATACAGTAAATGACAGGAATGTCAAGAGTCTATAGTGTTGTTGAAACAGAACTATGAAATTCTTACTTGCAGCAGCATAACAGATATGTAAACGTAGTACTCAGTAAATACCACAATAAATGGCATAAAAAGTTCATTATATCCAAGGCTTCTGGCTGGGGAACACTCAGATGGCTTTCATGGGAACATCCTCTTCCATACATTTTCTTATGAAGTTGGTAACAACTATGGCAAATTCATTCATGTCCATTGCCAAGTCCTTGAACATCGCCCAGTCTACCGACAAGCAATCCCAGAGTCGATCTGGTCTGCCTCCCCAGACCAGCTCTGTGTAGTCCTCGCTGCTGGGCGTGCGCTCTTCAATCGGAGAAAAAGCACAGCTGAGTTTTCGTATTTCCCAAAGTGAGGGCAAGGGATGGAGCGATATGCATCTCTGATGGTGGAATATTGGTGGCCGAGGTTGTTTGATCCTCTGCTGCTGCAGGGCATGTGCTGGTGGTAGCAAGGGAGTGATTTCTTCAGGCTGGCTTTGTTAAAGTCCCTGGCTATGCGGGGAAAGCAGTTTGAGTATGCTGTCTGGCGTTTGTTGACCGCGGCATGCAGCTTCTCCAGTGCTAGATGAATGTCGACTGGGGTGGGATGTAGACCACAGTCATGATAAAAGTGAATCCTCTCGGGAGGTAGAAGGGACGGCACTTCACCGCCAGGTGTTCCAAGTGTGAAGACCAGGAGTTGGACGCGTATGTTACGTCTGAGATCCGCAGAGCTCACCATGAGGCAGACACCACCGCTTTTCCCTTTTCCCAATGCCTCGTTCTCACCCCCAGATGGCTAAGTCTGGGGGTGAGCTATGTCTCTGTAAAACCGAGCACACAGCGTTCCCTCGTGTCTCTTTGATAAAACAGCCTTCCCCATATGTCCTTGACTGAACATTGGTGAGTAGAATGGTGGGGTGGGGGGGGTCATAGTTCCCTGTGCTTCATTCTTACTTGCAAGCCTGCACACATTTCCAGACACATTGAAAGCCTCCCGGGTGTCTCCTGGCATTGAAGCCTCCCGGTGCTGATGCAAAGTGGGACCTTGGGGTTGTTCACAGATCTGTAAATTTGGAATACTGCTGCTGCATAACTTGAAACCATTCATTACCGACTCCGATGCAGAGTCAAATATGAAATAACCAAATTAATTGCTGCTAAGCAGATGGTAAATGTGAATGTCCAAAAGTGCCACAAACAAAGCCATCACTTATTACTTTTAGCTAATGTGATTGCTGAATTTCTTGAAGCTTAATTACATTACAGTAGGAGTCAATCATTTAATTTAATTCATTTCCTTTTCATTTTCAAAAGATAGCAACGTTCCTTAAATGCCATAGAGTAATTATTTTGAAGAAGCGTCTCGACCCGAAACATCTCCCATTCCGTTTCTCCAGAGATGCTGCCTGTCCCACTGAGTTACTCCAGCATTTTGTGACTAACCGATGAAAACCAGCATCTTTCCTTTCTTCCTATACAGAGTCATTCTTTTGCCAGTTGGGCTATTCTATCTTGTAGACCTCAATAAAAAATATCCTGCAGTTGCTGTCTCCATATTTATTCTTTCATTAAATGCTATCCTGGTTTCATTAGGCAAAACTCTAAGGATGGCTAAGGTTCAGTCTTTGAAGTTAGTTGAGTTTATTGTCACATGTGCCGAGGTAGAGTGAAAAGCTTTTGTTGCCTGTTATCCAGTCAGCAGCTTTGGCATAGTGAAATGAATGTGTAATATGCAAGATAAAACTAAAAACAGAGCAGAAAATGCTTCTGTAATATTATGTTCTTCAAATCATTGCCGTAGTTTCTCAGTGTTTTAAGTTTTGCTTAAGAAGTCCAGTGTTAATTGTTCACAAGAGAAAACAAAATTATTGATGTGTTGTTACTGTTTCTGTTTAGAAGCAAATATGCGGCCAACGGAGACAGGCTCAGATTCCAGCCCTTCCTCAGCTGGAGCACAATCTGGAGTGCCAACTCAAGTGGTACAGCAAGTTCAGGCATCGCAACAGGTGAGTGAATTGTGGAAGATAATGGACAGAATCATTGGACAACCTAATTTTAAATGCATTCATTAATAGTTTGCATAGCATTAATTCTTGTGACCAGTCAACAGATAATCAAAAAATGCTTTTTCCTTTTTTCTCCTTATTAAACCTCATCTTGCATCCTTGTTAAGGGCCTGTCCCACTTTCATGACTTAATTCTTTCATCCCGACCATTTTTTTACTCGTGGACATTTTTTATCGGGCTGAAAAAAACGTCCCGACTTATTATGCCACGAGTACCTATGGCTAGCATAACGAGCCGCTACGATATATCTACGAACTCCTACGACCTCCTACGGACTCGTTATGACCATTCTGCAAGTTTGAATCACGGAAAAACTCGGGAGAATTCGTGAATTACCTCGTGAAAGTGGGACAGGCCCATAAAGGATTTTTGGCTGTGAAATGTTTGAGATCTTTGAATAAGCTGTCAGATGGTAGGAAGGTTTAAGGCTGGCATTAGTTCAACCCAAAGTGGGCCATATTACATTTGCACTTTATATGTTCATAATAAAGAGTATAACATAGTAAACTCTGATTATAAGCTGTCTTCCATTTGTCACATTTTTTATTAAATATTTTTGATGGATTCGCAATCTATTGTATTGTAAAACCTAAAATTCTGCCGATGTTGGAAATCTGAAATGAAACAAAAAGTGCTGGAAATATTCCATTGATCAGGTAACATCTGTGGGAAGAAAACAGAGTTATATACCCTTTCGATTTCTTTTAAATGAATTATTTGATGTTTTATTTTTATGGCACTGCTACTCTTTATATGTAATGTGTTCCCAGCTATTAAAGCTGCCTGGAGGTAAACGGGACGAAAAAGGTTGAGACCCCCTGATTTACACCATTAAAATAAATCAAACCAACAACACCATTCAACACTTCCAACCATACAATGTTATTCCTGCAGGTAAATTGTTGATCACGGTTTTTCAAATCTGCTTTCCCTTTCAATCCTTTCTCGTCTGGCCTTTGAAAAGTTGACTCCATTGTTCAGATTGGATGGGTTTTAAATATTGATGTAAACGTTATTTGGCGCAATCTGTTGAATTGGTCCCGACAGCAATGTTGGAAAGGGCTTTCTCATTTTCCACCTCTTCATTCTCCCTTCACCACCAGCTCCTCAACCACCCTATCATCACTTCCTATGCTAATGCTTCCTAAATAACAATTGCAATATCTAAATCCTCATGGTTGCAAGGTTCTGTGGTGCAAAGCATGCTACGCCAACTCTGATTCCTGTTTGGCCAATTACTATTGGGCTCTTTTGGAGTGGCTCATGTAATACAATTGTTGCTTGAACACACTGATGGTCTATGCGAAAGGCTGCGTAGTATTAGACGTGCTTGATTTGCATCACAGAAACAACTATTTTGTTTACACGGAGACAAAAATACAGATGGTATGTATACCTCTTATGTGGATCGAATGCATCATAAATGCTACCAGGATACTAGACATGAACTTGCATGATGTACTGGCAATATTGCATGCCAGATAGATGTTGTGAGACCAGTCCCTTCTAGTTTCCATTTGTAGATGAAATAAATGCAGTCAATACACTCTGCACCTTTGGAAAGCTCTCAAAGATTGGATAGATTGTTTTTCCATGGTCTTTGTCTGACAAGATATAATTATGTCATGGAGAATTTTTTAATTTGCTGACAATATCATTGTTATTGGATGAATAATGGATAACAATTAGACAGGATACAGGGGGAGATCGATAACCTGGTTGAGTGGTGCCAGAACAAATCCTGCGTTCATTTTTACAAGACTGAGGAGCTGATTGTTGACTTTGGGAACAAAGTCAAGGGACCATGCACCTGTCTTCATTGATGGGATGGTGGTGGAGAGAGTCAACAGCTTCAAGTTCCTGAGCATGCACATCTCTGATGATCTGCCCTGGGGCCAGCACATTGACGCAATCACCAGGAAAGATGGCCAATGCTTCTATCATCTCAGAAGTTTGAGGAGAATTGGTATGTCGCCAAATTCTCTTTCAAACCTGTACTGGTGCATTTGGAGAGCATACCGTCTGGTTGCATCATGGCCTGGTATGGAAAATTGAATGCTCAAGAACGAAGGAGGCTGCAGAAAATAATGAACATTGCCTGGTCCATCATGGGTACTGACCCCACCACCATCAAAGCGATCTCCAGGAAGCGTGGTGTAAAAAAGTCAGCTAATATCAACACAGACCCAGTCCACCCTGGCTATGCTTTATTCTAGCTGCTACCATTGAGAACAAGATACAGGAGCCTGAGAACCATTACCTTCAGGTTCTTGAACCAATCTTCACAACACTATCCACATCCTACTTCAGCACTGAAGCACCAAGATTTTGGACTACGATGGCTGCTCTATATACTTTGGTGTTCAAACTATCATAATCTAGTTTACTTATAAGAATAGATAGTTTATTGTCTTCTTGTTTGTATTGTAGTTGCATCTAATGTGCCTGTAAACCTGCAAGCAAGTAAGCATTTCCTTGTTCTGGTTCATATGAGTGTATATGACAAAAATAAACATTCTTGAATCTCTCTTGAATCTTGATATGTTACAGAAATTTGTAGCTTCAACCTGGAAGTTAATGGTCATGGTGATCCTAATAGTCTTTGGTAATGTAGCTGTACTCCTGAAGTATGGTTGGAATTATAAAGGAGCATGTCCCAGAGGATGCCGTTAAAGAGCTGTGTTATTCTATGTTGAGGTGCTATTCAAATTGCTCACTGAACACTCTTGATGGATATGGCTCCCTACTGAACCTCTCTGGCATATCGTTATTCACTCACTGTCATTCTTCAGTGTGAGAGAATACCACTTAAGCATTATCAGTTGACTTGAGATATATTTAATAAAAAACATTCACCAACTCATTTGTTTGTACTTGATGATTCTGAGAATGGAAGCAGGTTGAGGGCTGATCCATCTGTTGCCGAGTGCTTGATACTCCATGCATTGGCTGTGAACTGAATTCCAGTGTGGCAACGTTGGCAATGAATTGGTGTTAGGCACTAGTGTTCTGCCTCCACTGAGTATTTCCAATGTGCAATTACATTACAAGAATCACAATTGACAAAGTTCTGACTACAACACTGTGTGTTGATTTCAAATTGAAGCAAATAGCACCCAAATTGCCCAAACAATGGGTAATATATTACTCAATTTTGTGGTTTTCGACTGTTCACAGCAAAACCTGCTAAAAGCTACTAACAAAGGGCAGATGTGCACCAGAGGAATAAAGAACAGTGAGTGACTAACTGATTAATATTTCCTTACAGGATTTAGAGCTTGTTATTAGATATACAAAACTTGCTCGAGCATGTTTATTGGTAATGGTATTTCAAAATATAGCCTTAGATTTAGACAAGGTTTATCTAACAACACAAATCAAGGAATTCAATTCAATATTTCTTAAAGTGTTAAGACACCAAAAATATTTAATTTAACACTTATTTCTGATTTTGACTTTCACCTACTTATTTTTTTTAGTCTGAAGTGAGCAATAGTTTGACAATAGACATTAGGTGCAGGAGTAGGCCATTCAGCCCCTCGAGCCAGCACCACCACCCAATGTGATCATGGCTGATCACCCCCAATCAGCAGAACTGGAAATTTCTCCAGTTTGGTTCAGAAATGAAGCCCAATAAATTATTATGCTTTTTCAGTTGTTTCTAATACATGTGTCAATTAAAATCTTTATTGCACAGTTTTTGGAGGTTGGTTGAGATCATCAGCCTCATACCACTCAAGTGTTAAATTATGAAACTAATTTTCCATGCAAAGTTTACAATAAGTCTTACTTATCTTGCTCCCCTACAAAACTGTTGAATGTTGCAATTGGAAATCTCAGTTTATCAAAGGAATATTAAATAAAGTTGGGTAAGAGGGGTTGAGGTACAAATCGACCATAATCTAATTGAATAGCAGAGCAAATTTGATGACCAGAAAAGTTGCCGCTTGTTCTCAAATATATATATATATAAAGCAATAAGCAAAATGCTACTTCGCCATCTGGCTCTGAGTTTGATACAAGATTGACAAATGTGTAAATTAATAATATTTGGTGGTATTTGAAATGAATTCTGAGTTTTTTGGGGACCTACTAAATTGAAAGTTTTGCGGGATGTGATTAATGTGAACAGTTCAAGCATTGCAGGCTGATTTCCTTTGATTTGCCCGTGGGTTTTTGACATGCTAGAAATGGCATCTTTAAGGGCAGTAATCTTGTAGAACAAGAAATCAAAATTCTGAAAAAATTGTATGCTTTTAAACGAGCTGTATGGATTAAGATGATGGAAGATTTAAATAGATTGGAGCAAAATATTTTGAAGTAATTCAGAAGGCAAACATAATTTGTTTAATGGAATAATGAAGGGCAAGCCAAATACACCCAAAAACAAAATTCTAAATATCTACGGATTAATTAAGCAAACTAAAAATGAACGAAGATAAAGTAAATATATATCCTGCAGAAAGCTAAGAATCATGACAGTGTATAAAAGATAAAACAAAATTGAGTGAGATCCAGGAGAATCTGGAGAAGCAACTGTGGCCATGGGCAAAAGTATAATTATTTCAGTTCAGCAACAAATTGTATGACGATGATTTGAAAACTGAGGACTAGATTAAGATAGTAAATATTCGGAACAATATATTCCTCCAAATGTTATAAAGGAAAGACATTCTATGATTCCCCCCACAAAAGTCATATACTCAAATGTTATCACTGATAGAAGAGATGCAATTCCACATACTGAAAGGATTTTAAACTGAAATTCTTGATTCAACAGCTGCTTCATTTTATACAGCACCGGGCATGAGCTCAGGAAACGTCTAAGCATTTTACAAACTATTAAGAGCTTTTGGAAGTGCATTACTATTGTGGGAAAAGCAGGAGATGTTTTATGTTCTTTCAAATGACAATATGATAATTGTTGAATAATCAATTTTTAGTAGGGATGATGCCAAAGAAGATAAAATCTGTGTGAACAGCATGGATAACTTGCTTGTTTGCAATAGAGAGGTCTTTTATTTCACTTGACGGAGCAACTGGGGCCCCAGCTTAATGTCAAATCCTAAAGATAGCTCCTGTTACTGTGCATCGCAACACAGAAATGTCAGCCTATGATGGTGTGTTTAAATATCAAGATAAAAACCTGAACTTGCAGCCTTCTGACACTGAGACAAGAGCTACCAATAGTGCAATCCTTGTGATGCCTCAGCCACTCAACAAGTGAAACGCTTGGTACTGCCAAAGTACTCAATAATTCTTCATGTAATACAATTTTAATTTCAAGACACATGATCAAATCACTATTCTACAGTCGTACTAATACAATTTAACCTTGTTTTGTTCTTTATTGATGTGACAGAAAAAGATTGGAAAATGCAAATTAAGCATAATGCATAATCCATCTGGTGCCTTATAACTTTAGGACTTTCTTTGCCTGGTTGAAATTACAAAGTGATAATTTAAGATGCGCATTCATTTATTAATTATTCTATCAAAACTAAATTACATTGAACTTTTTTTGTTGTACAGCATAATGGTGTAACTCGTAGAATAATAGCTCACAGTGATCCACTTTCGATCCTGACCTCAAGGTGCTGCTCTTGGAGATGTTCACATTCTTCCAATGACGACCTTGGTTTACTCCGGTGACTGCACTATATAATGCCCCTAATGGTTGAATCTGGGGGAAGTCAAGGAAAACATGGGCAGAATGAGATGCTATTCATAAATTTGTGGCAGGCGCAGACTGAAGGGCTTATATTCATTCGGTATGATTCAGGATATGAATAAACACTTCAATGTTGCTGATTTGTTAAATATTCTATAAAAGACATTAGCCAACCCGATGACTTGTTTATCACTTGATATGGAGTCTTATTACATTTTATTTTGACTTGCTAGGATTTTAGTTTAGTTTAGAGATGTGGAAACGGGCCCTTTTGCCCACCGAGTCCACGCCGACCAGCGATCACCCGTACACTATTTCTATCGTCCACATTAGCGATAATTTACAGAAGCGAATTAACCTACGAACTTTGCAATGTGGGAGAAAACTGGAGTACCCAGAGAAAACCATGCGGTCATAGGGAGAATGTAAAAAACTCTGTACAGACAGCACCTGTGGTCAGGATTGAACCCGGGACATTGGCGCTGTGTTGCAGCAGCTCTACCGCTGTGCCACTGTGCTGCCACAATGGCAACGGAATTATTTTTTGGAAAGTTAATGAAAGGGGCAGCTAATGCTATTGTGCTAGACAAATGATCAGAAGCAAAATATACCCCAATAGCTTTTATCTTTGCAATAAACAGTGACTCAGAATCAGGATAATGATAAAACGGTACCAATAAGAAATATACAATAGCTGGTTAAGTCGGTATTTATTGTTTTTCAATTTTCCCTATATACTGATTAGACAGTAAAGGAAAAGCAACCACTGAATCTGAAAATGCTATTGAAGATATATGCAATATATTTGTTTTGGGGAGAGGAAATAAAATGCAGGAAGTCAAAAAGCAAAAAAATATATATATTTTCTGGGGGTGCTTGGGGGTATGTCCTCCCAGAAGAGAAATAATTTTTGCAGTGTTATGTAATTTTTTCCAATGGATTTTTCTTTATTTTGTCATTTCCCATACGATGGAACATCTTTCCTCTGAGGCAGAAAATAAATGTATCAGTTATAGTGAATGCTGCTGCCTGTTCCATTTGGATGGAATTTTTATTATTCATACTTGCAATCTCAACTCTCTAGTTGGAGTTAAAAGTCACATTTTGAGCCGATGGAAATTAAAAGTGGAAGGGATATAAAGCTCGAGCTGCAGCCTCACTATTGTGCAAAGCCAAATTACTCCTTGGAAACATATTATTACCTGAAACTCACAAGTCACGTATAACGACATCCACCTGAGTTGTGAATTTCTTTTTAATTTATAAAGCTAATATTTATTACTTGTTTAATCATCTTCTGCTTCGAACTCAATATATTTTCATCAGAGAGTGCGATTTACTGCTTAGAGTTCTATTATGCTTGGATTGGGTTAATTCCACATCACGGGAGGTCTTACCCCCAACCTGATGGCCTTGGTGAGGCTAATAAGGTTGATGATTTCAGCTTGTTGCACATTGATAATGCATCAAGAAAATAATTTAAGTACATATTTTATGTTACAAACTAAAGAAGAATACTTTGTTTATTTTACTTCATTCGTTCCCGTGGACAAGCTTTGGGATTCCATGTAGATTACTATTTAACAGAGTCATGACTATGCTTAAGAAACTAAGTCATTATGATGATCATGTTAGCACCTACTTCTTCTTCTTTTGTGTGGCGTGCACAGCCTAAAGTTGTTGGACAACTTGTTCTATTGATCTTCCGTTTGTGCACGTTGAGTTGATTGCATTCGTCGAAACAGGGCGGACCACGTGAATGTTGTAATCTTCCACCCCATGTTAGCACCTGAATGACAAGGAAAGACAATGTTGGTGCTTTCTATTGTTTCTGCCTATGATTTTACAACCTGTGGGGAGCAATACATGTTTCTTATTGGTATTTCTAGAGCTGCTGCAGAAGTTATTTATAATTTTAGAAATTACAATTAAAATAAAGCTATTTATTGGCCAACCAAAATTTACTGTGTAGGAAGGAACTGTAGATGCTGGTTTAAACCGAAGATAGGCGCAAAAATACACAAATTTCCTTCCTGACATTATAGTCTGAAAGTAGTCTTACTATGTAACTGATTGATCAATGGCAAAAGTAGTCCTTTCAAAATTGCCATACATTTCTGACCAAAATCAAATGTACTTCACGGTGACCGCACAGAACACCACCCATCTGTAGTTTGTACTTTGCTCCTCTTGACAAATCAGAATACTTAGGGATGAACTTTTCGGATTGGAGTGGAAGTGAAAATATTGGGATGAAAATATCCACCGCCTTACAAGTTGGCAGATGGTATAATATTAACATACATTATAGGATCAGAATATTACCAATTTGCTGCAGGGAATAGTGTGTCTTAGTAAAATATATAGTTAGAGAACATCTAGGTGATAATCCAACTGCAAAAAATCTGACATTTTTAACGATGCTTCTGTATCGAAGTGCATGAAATCACTTCATATTATCAATATACAGTAAGTATTCATTTGTCGGTCATTGTCCTGAGTGTATTAATTGTTTACTAACAATTGTCGGCCTCAGATTTAATAAAGTGTATTTTTTTCAATGGAAATTGTGTGGTATGGGAAGTTCAGACTTTGGATATACCTGTAAATATTGATTGAATTGCCCTTCATATTAGAATTGTTTAGCAGTGCTTTTTAAAGTTCGATTCTCTATAATGTATTACTTTTCTCCTGAGCAGAGGCTTCTAGTACAGAATGATGTGCAATCGAAAGTGGACCAGTTCCCGCAGCTCCAGCTGCCGGGAGTCCAGCAGGTAGCAGTAATGCATCAGGTAACAGTTTTAGCAATGTTAATTTAGTCAATGGATAGAGGTTGCCAAAAATCCAGAAAATTTTACTAAAGGATAATTTTGATTCCTGCTCTAAAAGAAATTCAGATTTGGATAAATATTCTGTTAGTAAGTAGATTTCAGAATGATCTTTTGCATTTATATTGGATACTATTCTCTATTACTCTCGCTATAAATGAAAAATGGCATAACTGTATGTAGGCTGCTCGGATCTGGATTTTTGTACATTGTAGGAATATGAATAAAAAATATCAAAGGGCCTTAAAAGACAGTTAAATACGAAAGGTTTTTTGTAAATGATTAACATTGGCAGACTTGTGAAACTGTAGCCTAGGTTTTGCAGTAATGATATTAGAACTGTCATTGTTTGTGGTAATTCACTGAATCCGAGAGCAAGTTTGGGATTTCCGCATCTGCATTGTTTAATGCAGAAATCTCAACATTATTGGCAGCGATTCAACAACCATCCACAGGCAGTCATTGCTTGAAAATATCAATTTCTAGTTCATGAACTCCTAGTGAGATTAGAATGTAGCACTAAGAAATAATTACCACCGGGCACAGTTTCAACCATTAAAATCCCTAAATAGATGGATTATGTTGCCTCATGACTATTTAAAATAAAGTAGATAAAAAAAATATTTGTGGTATTTCAACTCTTACATAATCATATATGTTCCAGTCAACATGTGGCGTTTTGGAACCTTTTTGAACAATGATTTTCCCTTTTGCTCCTTGGCATGCTTCAACATGCTTGTTGTTCAGCTAGCTTGACGACATTTCGACTGCTGGATATTGAGGACTTTTTTTGAGCTGATTGCTGATGATTGCCAATATCAAAAATGCAATGTCAAGACCACAAAAATCATGTATTCCTTGTGAATACTATTTCTCCTGCTAATCGCAAATTCCAGACTAGTACTTATAACTACTCTTATGTATTGTTTAGAGTGAAAAGCTAACACTATTAATATCGTCAACGCTTGCTTCAAGAATTAGCCTGCACTGTGTGATCAACAGTGCTTGGCACTTGTAGAACTGAACTCATCAAGAGTGGAGCTTCTAGAGCAAATGAAAAGAGAAAAAAAATTAAGGAAATGGAGGAAGAAAAATACATTTATATTCTGTATGACTTCACCAAGATGGAATAATAATAATACTGTATGAGGGAATCAGTTCAGCAAATGATCAGTGAAGAAAAATGTTGCTCATTTTTAAGCATAACAAACTATTCACAAAGTATTCAAAAGGGAACTGCAGATGCTGGAATATCGAAGGTACACAAAATTGCTGGGGAAACTCAGCGGGTGCAGCAGCATCTATGGAGCGAAGGAAATAGGCGACGTTTCGGGCCGAAACCCTTCTTCAGACTGATGGGGGGTGGGGAAAGAAGGAAAAAGGGAGGAGGAGGAGGAGCCCGAGGGCGGGCGGATGGGAGGGTGGGAGGAGACAGCTAGAGGGTGAAGGAAGGGGAGGAGACAGCACAGGCTAGCCAAATTGGGGGAATTCAATGTTGATGCCATAAGGACGCAAGGACCCCAGACGGAATATGAGGTGCTGTTCCTCCAATTTCCGCTGTTGCTCACTCTGGCAATGGAGGAGACCCAGGACAGAGAGGTCGGATTGGGAATGGGAGGGGGAGTTGAAGTGCTGAGCCACCGGGAGGTCAGGTAGGTTATTGCGGACTGAGCGGAGGTGTTCGGCGAAACGGTCGCCCAACCTACGCTTGGTCTCACCGATGTAAATCAGCTGACATCTAGAGCAGCGGATGCAGTAGATGAGGTTGGAGGAGATACAGGTGAACCTTTGTCGCACCTGGAACGACTGCTTGGGACCTTGAATGGAGTCGAGGGGGGAGGTGAAGGGACAGGTGTTGCATTTCTTGCGGTTGCAACGGAAAGTGCCCGGGGAGGGGGTGGTGCGGGAGGGAAGGGAAGAATTGACGAGGGAGTTGCGGAGGGAGCGGTCTTTGCGGAAGGCAGACATGGGGGGAGATGGGAAGATGTGGCGAGTGGTGGGGTCACGTTGGAGGTGGCGGAAATGGCGGAGGATTATGTGTTGTATTTGCCGACTGGTGGGGTGAAAGGTGAGGACCAGAGGGACTCTGCCCTTGTTGCGTGTGCGGGGATGGGGAGAGAGAGCAGTGTTACGGGGTATGGATGAGACCCTGGTGTGAGCCTCATCTATGGTGGCGGAGGGGAATCCCCGTTCCCTGAAGAACGAGGACATTTCCGATGCCCTGGTATGAAATGTCTCATCCTGGGAACAGATGCGGCGTAGGCGGAGGAATTGGGAGTAGGGGATGGAGTCTTTACAGGGGGCAGGGTGGGAAGACGTGTAGTCCAGATAGCCATGTGAGTCAGTGGGTTTGTAATGTAAAGGCTATCTGGACTACACGTCTTCCCACCCTGCCCCCTGTAAAGACTCCATCCCCTACTCCCAATTCCTCCGCCTACGCCGCATCTGTTCCCAGGATGAGACATTTCATACCAGGGCATCGGAAATGTCCTCGTTCTTCAGGGAACGGGGATTCCCCTCCGCCACCATAGATGAGGCTCACACCAGGGTCTCATCCATACCCCGTAACACTGCTCTCTCTCCCCATCCCCGCACACGCAACAAGGGCAGAGTCCCTCTGGTCCTCACCTTTCACCCCACCAGCCGGCAAATACAACACATAATCCTCCGCCATTTCCGCCACCTCCAACGTGACCCCACCACTCGCCACATCTTCCCATCTCCCCCCATGTCTGCCTTCCGCAAAGACCGCTCCCTCCGCAACTCCCTCGTCAATTCTTCCCTTCCCTCCCGCACCACCCCCTCCCCGGGCACTTTCCGTTGCAACCGCAAGAAATGCAACACCTGTCCCTTCACCTCCCCCCTCGACTCCATTCAAGGTCCCAAGCAGTCGTTCCAGGTGCGACAAAGGTTCACCTGTATCTCCTCCAACCTCATCTACTGCATCCGCTGCTCTAGATGTCAGCTGATTTACATCGGTGAGACCAAGCGTAGGTTGGGCGACCGTTTCGCCGAACACCTCCGCTCAGTCCGCAATAACCTACCTGACCTCCCGGTGGCTCAGCACTTCAACTCCCCCTCCCATTCCCAATCCGACCTCTCTGTCCTGGGTCTCCTCCATTGCCAGAGTGAGCAACAGCGGAAATTGGAGGAACACCACCTCATATTCCGTCAGGGGTCCTTGTGTCCTTATGGCATCAACATTGAATTCCCCCAATTTGGCTAGCCTGTGCTGTCTCCTCCCCTTCCTTCACCCTCTAGCTGTCTCCTCCCACCCTCCCATCCGCCCGCCCTCGGGCTCCTCCTCCTCCTCCCTTTTTCCTTCTTTCTTTCCCCACCCCCCATCAGTCTGAAGAAGGGTTTCGGCCCGAAACGTCGCATATTTCCTTCGCTCCATAGTTGCTGCTGCACCCGCTGAGTTTCCCCAGCAATTTTGTGTACCTTATTCACAAAGTATGTCTGGAATTGATTGGTAATAAAATACTGAGTCAGAAATTATTTTGCGGATCCACCTGTGACTATTACAAATGCGTAAGATAGACATATTGTGATTGGACCCAGCCAAACCAGCCTGTAATGAGATTAGAGACAATGTGTCAGCTCCATCTTAGTCTTGGTCTCTGGTGACTATACAGTTAACACTTCCAACATCCATTGCACATCATAATGAGCATCATTATAGGCAGCGATACTTATACATGCAATCTCCACTTCATTTACTCAATGTTCAGTGAGATCAATTGAACTTTTCTGACCAGTTTAAATCGGATATATCCTGTATTTTTTTCCTGGAACTGCACTATAGTGCTTATACCTACTTCTATGTGACATACTTAAACTCTACTTGAATTATTTTACACAAAGTGATGATGTTAGCTTCAAAAGAGGCCTGGTCCTCTGTTTAACTTATCTAAATGATAAGTACAAATAATTTATTGTTAGTTTGCAATAGAAATAATATTTCTTTATAATGTTTGATTGCAAAACGTTTTGTTTGATGTGAGTTCAGCAATGCTGTGTTATCCGTATCCTTGTTCTTTGAATTATTTTCAGACTACAAATAAAGTGTTCTGTCAGCATCATTTAATTACAAATCACTCTATTTTTGTCATTGTTTTATGTCGGCTAATATCCTCAGCATGTTAAAGTCAGAAAAATTGGAAAGTACAACCAAAATCTTGTATGCTTCCTTGGTTGTTATGTTTGAGAAAGTAATAATGAGATAAGGAGGGTTGTTGTGCACAGATCATAGATCATAGAAAATAGGTGCAGGAGGAGGCCATTCGGCCCTTCGAGCCTCATTCATTGTGATCATGGCTGATCATACCCAATCAATAACCCGTGCCTGCCTTCTCCCCATATCCCTTGATTCCACTAGCCGCTAGAGCTCTATCTAACTCTCTCTTAAATCCATCCAGTGATTTGGCCTCCACTGCCCTCTGTAGCAGGTAATTCCACAAATTCACAACTCTCTGGGTGAAAACTTTTTTTCTCACCTCAGTCTTAAATGGCCTCCCCTTTATTCTAAGCCTGTGGCCCCTGGTTCTGGACTCGCCCAACATTGGGAACATTTTTCCTACATCTAGCTTGGCCAGTCCTTTTGTCATTTTATATGTTTCTATAAGATCCTGTATCCTATACGATCCTATAAGTGCAGATGTAACCATGTGGGAGAATGAGAAAGGGATAGGAAAGGTAAACCGACAGATTAAAAAAAAAGGTGGATAGGTATATGAGAGATGGGCAGGTGGAACCAGACAGAGAAGGGCAATGAGTCTCGGTAATGAGGGAGGAAAAGTAGAATAAAGAGAGAAAGAACTTGGGTGTATTGGTGGGGATGGGAAAAGAACATGGGTGTTGGCTACCTGAAAGTGGGAGAAATATGTTTTCTTGTTGGCTATATAGAACAGTCCTCATCCCAAACCTGCTCTGGCACCCATCCATTACTTTCTCTCTGTTACACCGATGACTGCATTGGTTCTGCTTTCAGCATGCGCACAGAACACAACAACTTTGGCGCCATCTTCCACCTGCACACAAATTCACCTGGACAATTTCTGACACTTCTTTCCCTTTTCTAGGACTCTAGAGAGTCCAGGAGACAAAATACCCAGCAATATCTTCTATAAACCGACTAAAACCCACGTCTACCTGACAACAACTCCTCAACATTCTGTCTCAGTTACCAGCTGCTGTCTCACCCTCGCTCTCACTTCTACATTCTGACTATCTTCCCTTCACACTGTCAGTCCTGATGCATGGTCTCAACATTAAATGCTGGCCACACCTTTGACTGCACAGGTGTAGCTTGTCCCATTGAGTTCATCCAGCAGTGTTTTGTTCCAGATTCCAACATCTGCAGTCTCTTATGTCTCCCTATTTTTTTACTTCATCATGACCATATTGTCCAAATATTCATTATGTTTTGGGTTTGATTTTTAATACTACTCTTGACATAAGTTTGCGTGGCTATGTAAGTTTCATTTATTGTTAACGGGTTTAAAGGTACGTGTTTTTTATTCAAATGTCTTTTCAGCTGGTGCGAGTCAACATTTATTTTTAAATTCAAAGTATCGGTTCATGTCTCTGAAGGTCTATGTTTCCAATTTCAACTTTTTTTGTTATGTATGTCAAAAGTAACAACATAATTGAACTTAATATCACAGTTGAATACTCTTCAGCATATTACCAGTCTGCTGAAAGAACTATCTACTAATTGCTATGTCCCTGCTTTTGCTTCATAATTCATTCAAATTTTTAACATAAACTTTAACTTCTTCCAATTTTAATGGCAATACAATGAAATCTGATTACCCCACTATTCCTGGTGGTGCATCTTACGCAACAGATTGCTGGTTTAAAACGTCCAACTTTTTTTTTCATACTATAGATGAAAAAGCTTCTAATTGATGTTTTTTTTACCATTGCGATTAGATTTCTCTTATTTGTTTTATCGTAACCCATCATTATTTTTGGGAGGAAACCACAATTCTTCTCATAACCATTTCATTCCAACGATAAAGTCCACATTAAACTCCCCCAAAGTATAGGTTGTAATTCCAGATGTAATAATTAGTTTAGTTAACATTGAAAATTATTGTTTATAACATTTAAGCAGATTTCCTTTTTTTTTTAACATATATTTTGTAGCGTTTAAGGTTTGCCTTTCGTACCTATTATGGCTGTCAATTGAAGATTGTTGTTCCATACTGATGAAGGCTGTGCTTAGTAATTTAATTATAATTTCTCTTTTTGGTTTCTTCGATGGGGCAATTTTGTCAAAATTACACACTGAGCAAAAATCAGGAATTCTATATTCTATGTTCACACTTCTTACTTCAAAATAGATAAATATATTAATTTAGTTTTCACATAGGAAACCTTTTATTTAGATTGTCATCATGAAAACTGTCAATTTTCTTCACAGTCACTATTTTAAATGTTTTGTGTTCTGTGTATATTTTTTGTAGTGTTATCTGGTTTTGTGTCAGTCTTTGAAAGTTACAATGACAAAAATGCCTTCCTGTAGAGGTTTTAATTTATTTGTTTCATGCTTAAATTCATAAATATTCTTTGCTGGGAGTAGATTATTTTAGTTTTGATATTGCAGATATATTTAAATAATAGATTAATGCATAGTTTATTCATTTAATTGTACTGATAATAATGATTTTAATTATTGCAAGGGAAATCTTGAAATATTTCATTACTGAATTTGTTTGTCTGTTTTGGTCAATGCATTTTCCAGAGCATTGTTGATGTTTTCCATTACCACGTTGAGGTGTTTGATGAATTTATTATCTGTACATTAATGATAAGCAATCAAAAGACCTGTTTCAATGCATGAGAATTGTACTTCAAAAACAAAATCTCAATAGATTTATTTCAATTCACCTAATTTCACTGGTTCCATTAAGTGAAACAAGAACCAAGAAACACTTTAGCATATATAGATTAAGGAAAGATGATTCCTATTTGCTTGTTAGTAGTAATTATTTTAGATTGGATTAATAGCATTATACAATGTTTTCACAGAAGGAGACCAATCTGCCCATTCTTCTCACTATATTATTCTCTTAACTCTAAAAGTTTTCCTGTTAATTCCAATTTGCAACGTCATCTGTTCACACCATCCGTTCAGGCACATCAAGATCATATCTCATTATGTAAATATATTTCTGTTTGTACCCCCTTTGATTCTTAACCTTGTTTCCTCTGGCAATCAATTGGCTCGTCAATGCAAGCAATTTCTCTTTCTAATTCTGTCAAACCCCATCATCATTTTGAACCCACGATTAAATTCACACAAATTTTAAGGAGTATAGCCCCAGATTCTATAATCTCCCCTCAGAATCAGGATCCCGTCCCCCTCATATTGTTGTACTAAACGCCCTTCATTCGTCCTAATATTTGATGTGCATGATTATCATCGTTTAGCTGAGTCTATGTCATACACTGGGAAATCCTTCAAAATTGTAGTCATGCGTTGGCCTGGTAAATTGAGTGCTTGTCTTTTTTTTTGTAACGGATACAGTATTCATTGATCTGGGTTTGTCTTCTGTGTGACTGAACTTGTGATTGCTTTTCATAATATCTAACAGCTCCTGCAGTTCCACATTCAGTTAAGTGTTTCTCAAAAGATTACCTTGAAGGTCGCTGAATCAAAATATTGTCAGTACTCGGGTCAGAATCTGTGGACAGAGAAGAGAGGCATTTAAAATGGGAAGAGTGTAAGAGAGAGATAAAGACAATTTCTGAGATAGGGTGGGAACAGGAGCGAATGAATGACGCAATATAGACCCAGCGGACAGTTTGCAAAGGTAGCGGAATAACAAAAAGCATGTCAACAAGATGACTTGAAAGACATCTGAAATTGTCAAAAAAAAGTACTGAAATGTGAGCTGCAAGGATGGTTTGACTGAGTTATCTAAAACAGTTGCTTAAACAAAGCTCAGCGTAACAACAGTCACCTTTGACCAGGCATCTTCTGGACTTCACTTTTAATTCAGCGATTTTAATGGCTCCAGTAATTAAATAGACCTCTGAAAATCTATAAATCTAACCACACATCTCAACAAGAAGGGTTTCGACCCAAAATGTTGCCTATTTCCTTCACTCCATAGGTGCTGCCTCACCTGCTGAGTTTCTCCAGCAATTTTGTCTACCTTCAATACAGCCTGCTTCCTTCATATTAGTTATTCAGATTTATTCTATGACCTTTGGATTTGATCTTGAGTTCAAAATTTGGATTAAAAAAATACTCGTAATGATATTATTTTTGATATTTGATTGAACAAAAACGTTGCAGAATATTTTTACAAATCTATTTCATTAATGTTCTGTCATATGCTTTATATTTTTTGGACAAGGTTTTCTCCTCACAATACTTGTTAAAGAGAAAACATTTATGTCTAGTAAAGGGAATCAAAATAGCACATTTTCAAGCAACAAAGGAAATGGGAAATCTCAGGATGTCTATTGTTTATGAACAATGATTTATTATATTAGCAATTTTAAAATACTCGTTTAGTTTAAAGGAAACAACTGTGAGAGAGAACTTCTAATATGAGATGCACCCATCTCCTCCTAAAATTAAGTCTTAAATCATCATCAGGATAGAACAGCCTATCGATAAGATTATTTTTAGTTCCACTTGTGACATCGCCTTGCATTTCCTCTCCCCATAACACAGTTTCCTGCTGCTAGTCAGAAGATCATCAAGGAATGGAAACCCAAAGTTCAGTTTATTAGCTGATTCTGGCATCTCCATCTCAAATACAATAGGGATTAAAGTTGCTAAAAAAATCCTGTGGAAATGATTAATGCTCTCACAAGTTCTCAGCAGAAGATGACATTCCTAGTTGTATCATGTTATCTGCTCTGTTAAGAAAGAAGGCATCATACAACAATCCCTTTGGGTCTCTGCATAAGAGTAGCTGTTAAAATATTAACCATCAAAGATGATCCTTTCTTCAAAAGGTGATCCTTTAGCTCAAGGTGTAAGTAGAATTAATTGATGTTATTTTGCCTCTGCAGAGATCTGTTGTACAAACAACACCACAGGCTGCAAAAACCAGCCAGGTTCAACAGTTATCAGTACAAGCGTTACAGCAAGTTCATGTTTCTCAGGAGGTAAACATTGTTGATTATTTTTAAATCTCTATTTTGTATTTATATTCCACTAAAATTAATGTGGTTTAAATTGAGATCAGCCAACTTTGTTAATCATTAATTATGACTATACTTTAAAATGTACAATTGTGCAAAGAAATTACAGTACAGTTCCTGTCATTAAAGTTATTTTCTGCCAGGCAATTTTGCTATTTGCTTAAATCATGTTCGAACTATTAAATATGTGAGCTAGGATGGAAATTTTTGTTTAGTTTAGAGTTTGGATATACGGCAAAAGCCATTTGGCCCACCGAGTCCACGCTGGCCATCGATTACCCATTCACACTAATTCTATGTTATCCCACTTTCACATCACTCACTACACACTAGGAGACATTTACAGAAATATGACATTCTATATGTAGCCGAGATATTGGTAGTTAAGTATTGAATTGGGCTGGGATTGGGAGTTTGGGGTGGGAATGGAAGAAATTGGGAGTTTATGGAGAGGGTGGCTTTGGGAGGGGGAATATTGAAATTAGGATCAGCAAACCAAGTTTGATGCTGTTCTCCTCTAAAATCAGACTTTAGACTTCAGAGAAACAGCACAAAAACAGGCCCTTCATCCCACCGTGTCTGCGCTGACCAACAAATACCCCGTACACCAGCAGTATCCTACACACTTGGGACAAGTTACTATTTTACCAAAGCCAATTAACCTACAAACCCATACATTTTTGGAGTGTGGGAGGAAACCAGAGCACCCGGAGGAAACCCACTCAGTCACAGGGCAAACGCACAAACTCTGTACAGACAGAACCCATATTCAGGATCGAACCCGGGTCTCTGGCGCTGTAAGGCAGCAACTCAACTGCTACGCCTCTGTGCCATCCACTGACATAGTTTGTAGTTCCTAAATATGGGAAGTAAATCAGTTGTTTGTTGATTTTCTGGCATCCTTAAAAAACGAAAATGAGACTTATATTTATATATCCTCTCTTACCCACATGAGATATAGTCATTGTTTTAATGAAGGAAACTTGGCAGACAATACGCCTCCAACCAGATCCCACAAAAATATTATATTTTTAATAGTTTTATGGGACATAGCCAATGCTAGCCAAGGCTAGCATTGATGGCCTATTCTTAATGACCCTTTTGAGGAGCTACTTTCATAAACCATTAAGACCTGGTATAGAAAATGTTGGATTGTTTGGAAGTAATGAAACTTTAGCTTCTGCCTTGGCAGGCCCTGGTTCCTTTGTCGCCTCTGTATTCACCAGAGCGCCTGTTCCTCTGCTCCGTTTAAATGGGAAATAATTTGTCCAAGGGCTTGGAAAAATCACTCAGAGACTTGCAATGTATATTGTGACGACATTGAGCGTTCCTACCGGTCTACCTGCCTATCCCTTGCTTGCTGAACTTTGCACAACAGCTGCAAGGTTGTGTGTCATTCACTGGAATTATCCATAATTAAGAAAGCAAAAACATTTTTGGACCCCCAATCCCCACCCCTTCGTGGCCAAGTTTCAATCCACGGCTCAACTTTGTGCCACGCTGGAGATCGCGAACCAGTGCTTTAAGGACTGGGCACCAGGGTCACAACTGCAAGTTTAAGTACTGGCAGCTGCAAGAACCCGCAATAGTTAAAAATGAATGGAGTAAAACGTCTTAGAGTAACACATGACCCCACTCCAATGCCATTAAAAATCATGTTCTGGTCCCTCACCTCAGAAACACTTTGCTTTTCACCCCCTCATGAAACAGACAAAAAATTGAATAATAGTTCTTTAGTCGACCAAAGTTTGTTCTCGTTTTCAGTGATCCCTGAAAAATTCCCATGGGAATTATAGGAAAAAAAAATTCTAAGTGAGAGATAGTCAAATTAAATTTTAAGTGTTTATTTTTGGATAAATATTAAGTCTGAATTTTTCTTTCTCTCCGAGATTTATAAATAAATTAATGTGTGCGGCCATAACCAATGTAGTTATTGCAGTTGCTTTAATATGCATGTTTGTGAATTGTGTAAACTATTTTTTGTCTAAGTGGGGGGATGAACCATGCTGGAGAATGGAATTATTTTTGTATCCAAATTATTGATAAACAGTGTCCGGTTACATATTTCACAGATTATGTACCTTTAATTATTTTTGTGGTCATCCTCATGAGCAGAAGCTTGTTTCTTTTCTGTTTCCTGTACTATCCATGTTTATAAACGATAATTTTTCATATTAAGTTAAGAATAAATTTTACTATGGTTTTATATGGGAGCCGGATAGAGATCCTCATTGATTGATACCCTCCTTTAAGATACTACAGTTAATTTCCAGTACGTTCAGAAACCACTTAAATGTTCAGATTATTCATGATTTGTTGGTTCAATTCCATTCAATGCTGGCATGTTCATCCTTCCGTCTTTGTGACTTTTTACATTGGAACGTGCGTTGTATTCTGAATAATTTGCTTATATTATACACTAGAGCACGGAGAATGACATTTCCAGTTTGCTAGAGAAAGATCAGAAGCTGCAGGTAGTTGCCGATTCTCCCGGCTCAAGGAACAGTATTCACGAAGAACATCAGTTAGGAAATTCCCAAGCATTGAGTCCAGAACACAAAGTGCACGTCCTACACATGATGCCCTCTACCTCAGCACCGAGAGTTGAAGTGATTCGATTTACACCCCAGCATCTACCCAGCACAGAGCAGAAAGTGATTATTGAGCAGGTTCCATTTTTCTCCATGTTACCAGCCAGCCCTGAGCAGCGAGTCAAGGTTCAGCGAGTCCCTCAGGCATTAGTTTTCGGAACTGGACCAACTGCGCTTAAAGTAGGTTAAATAGGAAATAGTTATAAGAATGGATGGAAGGGTTCGTTATTTAAGTTCTTAGCACCCTGTGTTGATATTTGGTCTATCTATTAAGTATTGTATTTTAGTAAATATAGAAACACAGAATCTGGCACTTATTATTGTACCTCTGTGGACAAAGTCACGAGCTTTCTTGAAAGTAATATACTGGCAAACAAATATAAAATGAGGCAAACACATTTAGTGTTTCTTGCTGAGCCTTTTTGTCCCAAGTCAGATAGATGTTTGAGCATCTGGAAACTTAGGTGATCAAACTTCTCGATAACCTAGATAAAAAATAAACCTTTATATTTCTATTTAAACATTTAGCATTCAATCTAAAATATCTTAAAAGTTAGTTTGGACATTTTTAAATTGCATGTTTAAAATGATGAAATTGATCTTTTTATTATTGCCTCAACTGAATATAAGGAAACATTTTCTGTGGGTAATAATGAAAGTAAAATTCTATTGAAAAATCAGAAATTATAGTTTAGTTTTTGATGTGTAGTTCCTATAGGAAAGTCCTATGATGGATAGCTAAATATTCTATGGGGATGCAAAATAATTATTGTACTTTTAAAATAGCATTTGTTAAGATAAGCTTGCAATATGTATTGTAGTTAGACTAGTCAGACAAGTAGTAGTCCAGTAAAAATGGACTGAACTGCATGGTTAGCACCTGCATTGGTTTAGAAAACCAATTGTGCAACACATTCACAGTAGTGTAGACGTTGCAATGCATGCATAATTTACAAGACTGATAATTATATAAATAATAATTGGCTTGTAATAATTTCAATTGTGAATAGTGGCTGCAAACAGTTCATTTTGTTATTTTGTCCTATAGCACGGATACAGACCTTTCCACCCAACTTGCCCATGCCATTCAAGATGCCCCATCCAAACAGATCACATTTGCCTGCATTTGGTCTATATCCCTCTAAACCTTTCCTATCCATGTACCTGTTCAAGTGTCTTTTAAATGTTTTATTGCACCTACCTCAACTACTTCCTCTGGCAGTTTATTCCAGTTACCCACCACCCTCTGAATGAAAAAATTGCCCCTCAGGTTCCAATTAAATCTTTCCCCTCTCACCTTAAACAATGTCCTCTAGTTCTTGAATCTCCTACCCTGGGTAAAGGCCTCTGGATGATTGAAAGATTATTAAAAGGATACTTGTGGGAATGAGTGGTGAAGTTTGGATTTGAACTGTGCCCAGTAATGTACATGTAGACTTTGTCATATTATTTAAATGGGGAGTATATTAAAGAAAAAGTAGTACTTTGCATCAAAATAAATCTTGTTAATATTTTTAACTAATAGATGATGCTCCATAATGACCTTTTCTCTCTGGATAATCACAATGTTTAGGTTCAGCAGTTACAACAGGTCCCAGTGCAGCCTGTTCAACATGTCTACTCGAACCAGGTGCAGTATGTGGAAGGGGGTGATGCCAGCTATACAGGAAGCACAATGTGAGTAGAAATATTGACTGTCAGAACACTTCACGGACTGATAAATAAAAATGTGCTTGATAATGGAACCCATGTTATTCTTAAAACTGGAAGTTTGTATAGTTAATTTAAAAAAAGGAATTAGAATCTTCAAAGTACAAAAGAAGGCCCCAAATATGTAATTGTTAATCTACGTGAGTAAATGTAAAATTGATTACTATCTTGCCTATCTTAGCACCAACACAAATTGATCAAAAATTACTTGGAGGGAAGCAAGTGTCAATTATCTTACAAAAATTATTTTTGTAGTACTTGCTGCTATAAACATAGATACAATTGCTATACATGTACTGTGAATTTGCATTACTATTTATTTTCCAATTGATGCAACAAACCTTCAATTTAATCAAATTCTGATTGAAATCAGTTTTTATTATTAAGCAACTGTCTCAGACATTGATCTCAGAATTTTAGATTGTTATAACAAATATATACGATTAGCTATGGTTGTGTTTCAAACAGTGTTTACAGCTTTACAGAACATATTTGCATTAATTGCAACCACCCCTCCTTGATAACATTACATAATATTCGAAATGCACACATTTTGTATCTTCAGGTTCATTTGATGAACTCGATACCTGCATTTAATATTATTATTATAATGAATGCCTGTTTTGTTTTAGAGAAAGGCTATCTATGGAACAAATTAAAAGAACTGCATGCCCCTCTTTGGTAACAAAATAATTAATAATATTTAATTCCATGCGATATATTTTAACTTTTACAATCAGAAAAGGTTTTTAAATGTACTTTTCAATATGTCGACAAACTGTCACTAAAGTCATCTTTGTGGATCCGCTGCCTTACTTTTTCATTTCAGACGTTCAAACAACTACCCTTATTCTGAAACTCAGCTGTACAACCAGAACACAGGCGGGAGTTACTATGAATCTCAGGGGACGCCAAACCAGGTTGCCACGCCGGTGACTTCGCAGAACGTGGTCAGTAGTGGAACGGTGCCAATGTATGTGACGGGAGGGCAGATTGTGGCCAACCCAGGAGGAGGGACCTATGTCATCCAGGGAGGTTACATGCTGGGGAGCTCCAGTCAGTCTTACAGTCACACCATGCGTGCCTCTCCAGCCACAGTGAGTCACCGGTCAACTCTTCCAAGTGCTGACTCCCCTGGGATTTCTGTTTTGTATTGTTCAATAAGGATGGTCAATAGCACAATTGTTAGACACCTACCTCCCAAACAGAATGTTGAAGATCTGAATCACAAGATCACCTGTCGCAGTTTAATTGCTATTACCTTTGTGCTCAAATTTAATTGGCTTTTTCCAGATAAAATATATTTTAAAGGAGGGATGCTCTTTAAAAAAAAGAGATAATAAGCATCTAGAACAGCAAGATTAATTTCTGTTGTCTAGTGGAATAGCATTTAAAATATTTGCAGAAGAATTTGTACATCAAGATTGGAATAAAAATTGGATATGAAGTAAAAAAGAGGCAATTGAATATTGAATATATAAAATGTTTAGAATAATAATTGCACTGAGTATTGTGGCTACATCTCACATGAGAGTTCCCATATTTTAAATTACTAATATGAAAAATCTGTGCTTTATATATAGGCACTTGAACTCCCAGATTCATAGCTTCTTAGATACTCAATTAAAAATGATTTGATTAGACTTTTGTTTTACTGAATTGGTGTTTAATCAAGGAATATATTAGAATGCAAACAAATTTTGACAAACCTCCTAAAATTATGAATGGAGAATTCCAGATTATTACAAGACTGTGCTTTTCAGTATAGTATAAAATACTTACAGACTTTGTACATGTTATCAATGATACTGAATTATGTCTGTAATAAAATTACATAATTAAACACAATTTTGAAATATGTTATAAAAATATTGAACTATGTTGGAGAACTATTGTAGGATTAATTTGGTGTAGGGTTTTGAAACTAGCAGTGCACTGAGCCTTTTATATAACATATATCACAAAAATACACCTAAAAAGCACAAACGGTTTGCGCAGTGCATTCAATTGATTCACAATGAACAGAAGTGCTATGTAGAAGACTAAATTACTGTGCGTGTTGGGTAGATCACTTTCAGAGAGCTTTGTTTATTATTTTTTTAAATATGGTATCACTTAAGTACCTAAGAAATTAATGTGAATAGAAACAGTGGCACGATATTAATGTATATGTGAATCTTGTACCTTCAGGCAGAGCAGTGAGAGGGAGTTATGCAGAAGAAAGACAATGGGTGGAAAGGCTTATAGAAAGAGGGAGAGAGGAAGAATGAGAAAGAACGAAAAAGAGTGAGAAAAATAGAGATTTACCGAGAGAAAGATTGTAACAATTATAAATTATAAAATGGGGCAAATGTTCGATTTTCTTGTCAATAAAATTTTACTTGCATTAGAAACTAAGCATTTTTTTATTTCCAATGGAATCAATTCAAATAAGGGTTTTACAATAACAAACCCGTCATGCCATATTTTGACCCAATCTGCAAGTTAAGTCTATCCCAATTCATTTTCCATTTTGCAATGTTAGCAATGTGACAGCAGATCTATTACCTGTACTAATTAAAATTACTGTTTGAATGCTGCATTTTAAATACAATTCAAAAAATATATATTCTTGCATGAATTGTCTTTTGTTTCTCCTCTGTGGAATTGCACTGTTAAATATTATACATTTAATACTGAATTGTTGAATTAGCCCTTTTAAGTTGCATTTAAATAATTAGATTTACAATAAAATGGTATTGCAAGGAAGTAACATATCAAAATGATAAAAATCCATTCTTTTTTGTTTTTGCACAGGTTCAGTGGTTATTGGATAATTATGAAACTGCAGAAGGAGTTAGCTTGCCCCGAAGCACTTTGTACTGTCATTACCTGCTACACTGTCAGGAGCAAAAACTAGAGCCAGTAAATGCTGCCTCATTTGGCAAACTGATACGATCAGTATTTATGGGACTCCGGACTCGGAGACTTGGCACAAGGTTAGCTCTTACCTTAAAATTTTCACAGAGTATTCAGCAAAATTTGGGATTGCAGACCAAACTGTCTTTTGAAAGTCATTTGTTAAACTTAAAATGGTTAGACTAGTATTATAAAATAATTTGTTACTTTCAGTTTTTCTCCCTCCTAACTGAAATTAAACTTATCAAGAATCTTTACTTCACAATGTCAGTATTAAAACATTTTATTGGGGTGACATGTCAATTTTTATTGTAATTTATTGAGCTTTTGTCATCTCATTATTCTAATCAAAATGGCAGTTTAATGTAACCCTGCTTACATTCCAAAAGAACGGAGTTTGTACGTTCTCCCTGTGACCTGCGTGGGTTTTCTCCGGGATCTCTGGTTTCCTCCCACATTCCAAAGACGTACAGTGTTATGGGCTAATTGACTTGGTTAAAATTATAAATTGTCCTTAGTGTGTGTAGGATAGTGTTAGTGTGTGGGGATCGCTGGTAGGCGCAGACTCGGTGGGCCGAAGTGCCTGTTTCCACACTGTATCTCTTAACTAAACTAAACTAAACCATTATCTGATGTAACTGCTTTGGCTTGTCAATTTGGTGATCTTGTATTAATTATTAAACTGACTATCGTAGCAATGTTAATATTTTTTACCTACCTACTCTAGAAAGTCAGGTAAACGAATAAAGGCGGAATAAGACAAAGCTCAACAAACACTTGTAGAACTGCGCCTCTTTTTATGATGGCATATCACAGGCTTGATGACACAAGACAAAGAGAACAATTTCACATTCCTGCCATTCAGTGTCTTTTTATTTTTCTATCCTTTGCTAGTGTTTGAGTTTACACTCAATCTCCTATTTAGATCTCCTCTCGACGTACGTTTTGCTATTCACCTATTTCAATCAGCACCACTAGGACTTATGTATCTTACTTCCTCTTGCACTTCATTCTATCATAGTTTAGATTAATTTAGAGATACAGAGCGTAAACAGGCCCTTTGATCCACCAAGTTTGCACTGACCAGCGATCCCCGCACATTAACACTATCCTACACACACTAGGGACAATTTACATTTATTCTCAGCTAATTAACCTACAAACCTCTACATCTTTAGAGTGTGGGATGAAACCGAAGACCTTGGAGAAAACCACAAGGTCACACGGTAAATATGCAAACTCCGTACGGACAGCACCGTAGAGACTCCATACAGATATAGTTAGGATCAAACTCGGGTCTCCGGTGCTGTAAGTGCTGTTAGGCAGCAACTCTACTGTTGCCCCACCATAATCCTTCCCTTATGTTCTCTTTGCCCTTTCCCCATCTCTGCAATTTTTAACATATTTCATTTCTAACTTATCTCAGTTCTGAAGACAAGTCATTATTTAGATAGATTAGTTAGATAGATCTCAAGGGGCTAGTGGAGTCAAGGGATATGGGGAGAAGGCAGGCACGGGTTATTGATAGGGGGCGATCAGCCATGATCACAATGAATGGTGGTGCTGGCTCGAAGGGCCGAATGGCCTCCTCCTGCACCTATGTTTCTATGTTTCTTATTCTGAAATGTTCATTCTTTTTCTCCCTCCATAGATGTTGTCAATCTGTTTAATACAAACTGCTGTTACTTCACATTTCCACATCTGCAGTGCCAGGCTTTTGGATTCTGTACTTTAATTCAGTAAAATGTTTAGCAATGTGCTGTGGCACCACTGTGTGGCCAGAACTGATATTGCTCCTAAACTTTGGAAAGTTTCAAAAGTAATTACGAATGGTTCATCGAAGGGTGATCAATGGAAACCGATAAATTATGAGATTAATCTTAACTTATCTTGGCATCTTACTTTTGTAAAGATTAATCTGTGCAGTACTGAATAAGGTGGTGAAATTGCAAATTAGTCGATATTAGAACTGTTTTTAAATTCTAAAAAATGCATGGAAAAGTAGAATAAAAGCAAAATGAAGGAAATATTTACAAAAATTGAGGAAAGGAGGAATAGAACAGAATTTGTATTTATTTACATTCCTTTACTCTATTTTTTTGCCTCGAGTTGGAATTATCCCAGTAGTGATGGATTGATTACAGGGCGAGGCAAACCAAACCCTTACGGTGTTTTTGAGAATCATTTTGGCCATTGGTCAGTTTATGACTTGGAATGTTTGAAGTTCATATTGACCGGAGGGATTCATTTGTTATTATGAATTTCATCTGCACAAGAATGTAGATGTAAATATTGTGGCCTGGAAATTGTCCCTTGTTGTGAAATGTGCACTAAAATACTGATTCTCAGAGGACATGTAGCAATTTGCCTGTTAGTCGCATGGATCTCCCCTACTTTAAAATTTGTTTCTTGAAGTGTTGACATTGCTGAAAAGGCTGGCATTTGGCCATCCTTAACTGCCCTTTGACTGACTTGCAAGCTTCAGTTTGCATGGTCAAGAAATTAAACCATTTCTGCTGGTGGACAGCCAGGAGTTCCAAATATGGATCCCTTAATGCTAGGTGCAACAGTCTTACCTGGTGTTTGGACCTGCTTTCCAACAATCATGGTGGCGCAGCGGTAGAGTTGCTGCCTTACAGCGAATGCAGCGCCGGAGACCGGGTTAGATCCCGATTATGGGTGTTGTCTGTACGGAGTTTGTACGTTCTCCCCGTGACCTGCGTGGGTTTTCTCTGAGATCTCCGGTTTCCTCCCATATTCCAAAGACGTACAGGTTTATAGGTTAATTGGCTTGGTAAATGTAAAAATTGTCCGTAGTGCGTGTAGGATAGTGTTAATGTGCGGGGATCGCTGGTCGGCGCGGACCTGGTGGGTCGAAGGGACTGTTTCCGTGCTGTATCTCTAAACTAAACTAAACTAAAAATCAACATTATATGCAAAGTGCGTGTATGTGGCCCAATGTGGTAAATGTATGTGACACAAAGATTCATATCACTCTTGTGTACTCTGTGCATTCTAGGCTCATAACTGAGCAATGCAGTTTTATCAAATAATGTAAGACTTGAATTGATGTTTCTGACTCAAATCACGGTTGATCATCCAGGTCCTCGTATGCATTTTATAAGAAATTATATTACGACTATCAAATGTTTATCTTCATTTTTTTAGGGGAAACTCAAAGTATCATTACTATGGGCTTCGGATTAAAGCAAACTCACCACTAATTCGACTGATCGAGGATCAGCAACACTTGGCCATAAGACAACAGCCATTCACACAGAAGCAGAGGTGAGTAAGCAAAGATCCCGTCATGCTAATGCTGGTGAAGAGGCGGCAATTTTGAATCTACAACTGATTCAGATTGTGGAAGTATATATTTTTAAGACAACTAATCGCTAAAATGCAAGCGCAATGGTCCCAATAGTGCTTTCTATGATTAATGAGAAGGTACATGCTTAACGAAGTCCAATAATCTTTATTGTAGCATCAAATCCATTAGTTTTCAGTATCTGCACTTTGCATTCAGTGAGATTTGATTCAGGGGATATTTTTAAATACAATAGAAAAGGATTGTGAACAAGGCTTGAAATCATTCTGCTACAGATGGATTGCTTGAACCATGGACTACCCTAATATTATAATATTGTTACTTACTGTATTGTGCACTGAAATTGATAATCTCACTCTTCTGCATAAAATTCAATTTGTCATGTTCTTGCCCATAACTATGTTCCCTTAAACCCCTTTTAATCCTCTTCCCTGCCTGCATTCTCTCTGAGCTTTGTATCATCAGCAAACTTAGAAACATAACATTTGGTCCCTTCAGCCAAATTTTTGCTAAAGATTGTAAATAACTGCATCCCAAGCACCAACTCCTGCAGTACCCACGAGTCACAGCCTGACAATCTGATAAAGATCTGTTTATTAAAACTGGAAATACTCAGCAGTATCTGTGGAAATAGAAACTTTCTTTCCTAGTTCTTGCACAGGGGAACCTTCATCATCTTGTAAAGTTAACTGCGTCTCTTTCCAAAGCTGCTGCCTGACCTGATGAGTGTTTCCAGCATTTTTTGTTTTTATATCAGATTTCCAGCACCTCCAGGTTTTTTTTTTGTTTCAAAGGACTGTTTATTTCCACTTTGTTTTCTATCTGTTAATCATTTTTTTTCCTTTGCAATTGCATGTGCTTTAATCTCATTCACCAACCTCCTGACTGAGAATTCTATAAAAGCATTTTGAAAATCCAAACACACTCCTATCCATTTAATTGGCATGGTTAACTCCCAAGAAATGGAGTCCTTTAACTCCAGTATATTAGTCAAATATGGTTTTCCTTTCATAAATCCATGCCTACTCTGTCCAGTCATTTCAATATATCTATTGTGACATCCTTTTGTCATAGATGCCAGCATTTTACCTGCTTTTAATGTTGGACCAACATAGGCTGATTTTCTACCCTGACAAATTTCTGTTCATTTAGACAGCTCAATTGAGACAGCTATCAATTTAAAAAACCCAAAGGCATACAAATTATCTGTCCTCATAATTTAAACCTCGGCATTATGCTGTATTTCTACCAAGGCCAAATTGTATTTCCTAGCGTTTGGTGCTTGAACTGAAAATAGCGCTCTATTTAAGATCCGACCACTGATTTGTAAAACAATAGCATAAATTTCAACTTTTAATGTAATGGTCAACTTTTCAATTACTTTTAATTTGATTACTTTGCTGCACATCTAGGTAATAAATATTCAATAATTTGTTTTCGTGGATTGCTAAATCTCTTTATTTCACCATTGCTGCTTGTCTCTTTATCATTTAGGATTTAATTAATTCATTTTTGGGATTAGGGCATCGCAGGCAAGGCCAGCATTTATTGCCCATCCTTAACTGCTCTGGAGAAGATGTTCGTGAGCTGCTGCCCTGAACCACTGCGGTCCTTATGGTGAAGGTACTCCACAGTGCTGTTGGGCAGGGAGTTCCAGGATTTAGACCCAGCAACTTGTCATTCTCTGATCTACACAGATTGTTTTATAATTCCCTGCACTATACCCTATCCTCCGTTACTTTGGCCACTTGCTGAGTTTCTCTTTGTTCCTTTGCATCTTTCTGTCCTTATTCAAGCAAATTATTGCACGTGCTTTTGTGATCCTTCAGGCATTCAGGTGATGTAAAGCTGACGCCCCTGTTGCAGATCCTTAGAGAATAACAGTTGTTGCATCATGAATGAAGAATTGCAAATTTCATGATTAATTTTGTCATCACCATGTTGGGCATTTTGGTGTCCTGAAGTTTCTGTCACCACTTATTATGGTGAAATCAGTGGATGGCACTTCTAAGAGCTTTGTTAGATGTTAACTTCCAGGTCACTGTGGTATCAGTGTTGATGTTTGAGAGATCTTTTATGATGGACTGTCCCATTTGGAGCATTAATTGCTTCTGGATTACAATTCTGGATCAAATGTCAACACTGGGAAAAAAGACGTGTTCTATATTAAACTTTTTTGGAAAATGCTACTTTGACCATAAAGGAATGGACTGTATTTCAGTCCGTTTTCTCCATGTTACAGACTCAAGCCAATCCAGAAGGTGGAAGGGATGACAAATGGCATGGGAGTTGGGCAACAGCAGGCTGGTGGCCTGTCAGATATCAGTGCTCAGGTGCAGCAATATCAGCAATTCTTGGGTGAGTTACTGGAGTTGATCTACATCCTTTGTAGCAGGAGCAGTACATAGACTTTGTATTGCAGTGCTATGGTAGTCACGAATGGGAACATAGTGACGCTTTCACCGATTTTCAGCTCATCAGTGAAGCCAAAATCTATTGTCTGTTTCACTGACTAATTTATCTGAATGTTGCATTATCTCATTCTTCCCATGGTTTAAACAAATATATATTTTTATTTTTTTACCTTATTTGTATCTATCTTTTATTTTACTGCTGTGCTGAAGTTTGAGCCTTCCAGAAAATGCTCCATTCATGAGAGATAACGGTGGAGATGCAGAATGGGGCTTTGAGGCACTTTACTGAATGAAGTACAAAATCATATGCCATATATTTTCATGAACTGCTTAGTAATCTTATTGATATCTATTTGAGGTGAAAATCTACAATATAACTTAATGGATCAAGGAAAGCAGTAGACATCTCTGTTGAGATAATAATAGAGATAGAAGGGGTGGCATGCAATAGTATGTATTCATCACAGACAAAGGATATAATGGATTCCAGAAATGCTGCCTGTCCCGCTGAGTTACTCCAGCATCTTGAGTCTATCTTCGATATAAGGGATTGTTGTCTATGATGCTCTGATGATCATCTTTGATACAAATAATCTGTCCCCTCATTCAGTCTGAAGAAGGGTCTCGACCCGAAACGTCGCCTATTCCTTCGCTCCATAGATGCAGCCTCACCCGCTGAGTTTCTCCAGCTTTTATGTCTACCTTCTCCCCTTATTAATGTGCTCTGGTTATCAAATTAATAGTTGTTCAATCCATTGGAAAATATTTTATCCATATTTTTCTTTGATCAATTTTACATGGGTTGATCTAACTTTAAGCACCTCAATTTACAATGTCATGCTTATTGACACCTCCATGATCATAAATGAATCTTTTTTGGAAATGACCAAAAGCAATGCAGCACAACTCGTACAAACTCTTAATATCTCCTTCCAATTGGATATTTAATCTAATGGTGTGAAAATAATTTCTGAATTTTTATATTTGAAATTGACAGGTTCAATTATTGGACTGCTTTAGAACTCAAATATACAACTACAGAACTGTAAAAGTAACATTCTCACCATATTGTTCAAGAGCTTGACAATTGATCGAGTGTGTTCAGATTCTCCTTTGAGAGTTTAGTGATTTGATTCCAAGCATTTTAACTTGTTGCATTCTTCATTGTGTAATATATTTCAGATGCCTCTCGGGCTCTACCAGAATTTGTTGAAATTGACTTGCAGGGGAAGACATTACCTGACGGTATCGCCATTGAACACGTCAAGGCGTTCCAGCACCTTTATCGGGAGCACTGCGAGGTGTTGTTATATTCATAATACACCTAATTAAAAGCGCAAGTTTATGTACCTAACATAACAGCCAAAGCGTTTGATTTGTGACATTCTTATATTTTGGGGAGAAGATCTGGTTATATTGATGATGAAAGCATCACAAATGGAATCAAGGTAGATACAGATGCCGATACAGATACAGATACAGATACAAATGGAGAACCGAAAGTTATACTATTGAAAGTGCAATAATTGATAAATAGGGAGAGAGCTTTCACCAGGCCAGACACAGAAAGAGGGGGTGAGGATAGGGACAGACAATGTGAGTAGAGACCAGTCCTGAAGAAGGGTCTCGATCCAAAACGTCACCCATTCCTTCTCTCCAGAGATGCTGCCTGGCCCACTGAGTTACTCCAGCATTTTATGTGTATCTTCAAGGTAGTGGTTCTTTGATTGAGATAATGGGAGCACTGAGGTCAGGTGAAATGGCAAGGTCAAGCAAGTGTTTAAGAATATGAGTTGGGAATGAATAAGAGCTAATGAAGATAAGAAAATCGAGGACAAGGTGCATAAAATGGTGGTTGCAATTACCAGTGATGAAAATTTGGTGCAAAGGCTGAGGAGGAAAGTAGTATAAGATAGTTTTGTGAGAAGATTGTTATACTTGGATGTGTGTTCAAGAGTTTTACATTATCGACAAACGGGTTAGAAAAAAGTGAGATAATTAAAGGATGAGAAAATACCATAGGTGTATGGAAAAGACTAGAGTATGATTTACTAAAATATGTGTCAAGGTCATGATATCCATGCCATCATCAACAAGAATGTTCTGGATGACAAGTTTGGTACATTCTCAAACTAGATAAGATTTTCACCTAAAATTAAATATATTTAATAAATACATAATAAATACATTTCTAATTTGTCAATGCTATTACAAACTATTTTATTTTGTAGGATGTAACATTTTTGTCTTAAACGTTTTAGCCAAACATTTCTAATCCACTCTCATTTAATCTCTACAGGCGATCTTGGATGTGATGGTAAACTTACAGTTTACTTTGGTTGAAACCTTGTGGAAGACATTTTGGCGATTCAATTCTTCCCAGTCCAGTGATGGCTCAGGACTATCAGTGTGAGTGACAACAAAACAATGTTCAGAAGTGTGGAACTCATAAAATCAGGGTGGAAAAGCGCCTGATCTTGACATGCAAATCATTGGAGAGTGGTGAGGTATTGTTTTAGATTAGAATTATAAAATAAAGGCTTCAACATTTTCTTTAATTTAATTTTCTCTCAGTTTTAGTTTAGCTTAGTTTAGCTTGGAAACAGGCCTATCGGCCCACCGAGTCTGCACCGATCAGTGACCCCCCCCCCCCCGCACGTTAACGCTTCTTCTTTCGTGTGGCGTGCACAGCCTAATGTTGTTGGACAACATGTTCTATTTGATCTTCCGTTTGTGCACTTCGAGTTGATTGCATTAGTCGAAACAGGGCGGACCATGTGAAGGTTGCAATCTTCCACCCCGCACATTAACGCTATCCTACACAGACTAGGGACAATTTACACTTATACCAAGCCAATTAACCTACAAACCTGTACGTCTTTGGAGTGTGGGAGGAAACCGAACATCTTGGAGAACACCCACGCGGGTCACGGGGAGAACGTACAAACTCCGTACAGAGAGCACTCGTAGTCAGGATTGAACCGGGGTCTCCAGTACTGCAAGCGCTGTAAGGCAGCAACTCTACCGCTGCTCAGTGAGAAAAAACTTTTGCACAGTGAGAACACTTTTTCTCTTAAAATGAAAAAAATATGCCCAGAAATTCCTCCACAGTCACAATATCAACATCAGTCGAAGCAGAGTACAACACTCCGATATGGCTAAGTAGCTAATTTACTATCTAAACACCTAAACAAAAATACATTTCTATGCAACAGTACCTTCAATTGGATAGAGCTGGTACTTTATATCCAGTTTCCATTAAGAAAAAGTCCATTCAGAGGAATAAAAATAAAACTAAAGCTACTGAAAACAAACGGGCCAATATTTTTTTTGCATCCGTGATTTGCTTTTAAGAATGTGTTGAATGATTTTGGCATTAAAACGAAGGATTATTGTGTGCTTGTTAGAAATGTCCCATGTCTTTGCTTTCTTTTTTGCAGTGATGATGAAGCTGAGAAACGCCTCCCTAAGTCATGCCTTGTTGTCCTCTGTAAGTATGAGCCTTCCCTGAAGTGGACGAAATACTGTGATAACATGCTTTACCAAGGTCTGGTGGAGATCCTAATCCCAGACGTCTTGCGGCCTATCCCGAGTAAGTATTTTCAGGAAAGATCATTCATTTGTGAATTTGTTTTTTAAAGATTCTGGTTGGAGTTTTGTGGTTCGGAAGCCACTGTGCACGATGAAATGTTGATTAACTTCAGTTCATTCATTGCCAGGTGCCTTGACTCAAGCAATTCGGAATTTTGCAAAAAGTTTGGAAAGCTGGTTAACCAATGCTATGATGAATGTCCCTGAAGAAATGGTTCGTGTGAAGGTAAGTGTTTCTGAGATCTCTCCTGTGTAATGTAATGCAAAAGAATAGGAGGTTAAATCTTTGGCAGACATAATAATAAATCTGAGCCCACTCAGTTTATAGGTTAAGTCATTAATGATGTGGATGTAGATTATGAACTCCTGACATGAACACACCTACATATGATCCAACTCCCATCATATTAACATATAAGATTGTTAAGGGTTTGGACACGCTAGAGGCAGGAAACATGTTCCCGATGTTGGGTGAGTACAGAACCAGGGGCCACACAGTTTAAGAATTAGGAGTAAGCCATTTAGAACGGAGATGAGGAAACACTTTTTCTCACAGAGAGTGGTGAGTCTGTGGAATTCTCTGCCTCAGAGGGCGGTGGAGGCCGGTTCTCTGGATGCTTTCAAGAGAGCTAGATAGGGCTCTTAAAAATAGCGGAGTCAGGGGATATGGGGAGAAGGCAGGAACGGGGTACTGATTGGGGATGATCAGCCATGATCACATTGAATGGCGGTGCTGTCTCGAAGGGTCGAATGACCTACTCCTGCACCTATTATCTATTGTCTACTATTAAATTCCCCCAAAAACCAAAGTCTGCACACATCATTTCTATGAATAGCAGAACTTGTTTCCTCTCCCATCACTTTTAGTATTTAATTAATCATTCTTTTCAATCTTGTATGTTTTTGATGCCATTCATTAAACTGCGTTGCTTACCACATTGAGAGTTTTATCGATTTTTAAATATCAACTAATGGATGTCTGTAAAAAATGGAAACCGTTTGTTATCCGGCAACAGACGTTGCTATTCATTTTTAACTTTTGCAGGTGGCAGCAGCAAGTGCCTTTGCACAGACTTTGAGGCGCTACACATCGTTAAACCATCTTGCTCAGGCAGCCCGTGCTGTCTTACAGAATACTGCGCAGATTAACCAGATGCTGAGTGATCTAAACCGAGTAGATTTTGCAAATGTTCAGGTAATTAGCATTGCATCAAATGCAAGATTTGTGTTCGACCTTAGCAGAGCTAAGAGAATCTCGTATGGTCTTAAGTGTGCCTAGTTTGGGTAGACCTCATATCCCATTGACTCCTGTTGGGAGAGGCGTGTAGAAATGGCAACGTTTAATCAAGTCTTATATCCAATGATAAATACTGTTTTTCCTTGGGCTGGGGAAAAATGCACTAAAGTGTACAGGATTGAGGTGAGAGGGAATAGATTTAATAGGAACCTGAGGGGCAATATTTTCAAAATGAGGGTGAATGAGCTGCCAGAGGAGGTAGTTGAGGCAGGTACTATCACAACATTGAAAATACATTTGGACAGATACATGGAAAGGAATGATTTAGAAGGATACTATCCAAACATGGGAAAATAGTACTAATTTGGATGGAGCATCATGGACAATTTGGGCCGAAGGGTCTGTTCCCATGCTGTATAACCCCAAGTATCAATAGAAGCTTAAAATAGCAGCAAAATACACAAAATGTTGTAGTAACTCAACTGTCCAGGCAGCATCTCCGTAGAACTTGGGTAGGTGATGTTTCAGATCAGGACACTTCTTCATACATCTCATCTTCAGTCGGAAGAAGGGTGCTGACCCAAAACGTCATCTATCCATGTTCTCCAGGGATGCTGCCTGACCCGCTGAGTTACTCCAGCACTTTGTGTTTTTTGTTAACCACCCTCTATACAGTTCCTTATTTCTACCTTCTTAAAATAGCAGCTGTATTTTTCAGGGAGGATGGTGATTGGTTACTAGAGGGTGGGGGAAGGTACATGGAAACAGAGATAGCTTTTTTTCTGTTTGTCAATTTCCAAAGCTTAATAACTCTTATTAAGTCAATAACTCTTAAGTGGTTCTCTAGTTCAGGATCAAAATTGTGTTATAACCAATTCTGCTCGCATAATCCAGATAGCATTGTCAGTGAAGAAAGCGAATAGCATGTTGGCCTTTATAACAAAAGGAGTCGAGTATAGGAGCAAAGAGGTCCTTCTGCAGTTGTACAGGGCCCTAGTGAGACCACACCTGGAGTACTGTCTGCAGTTTTGGTCCCCTAACTGGAGGAAGGACATTCTTGCTATTGAGGGAGTGCAGCGTAGGTTTACAAGGAGAACGGAGACGAGGAAACACTTTTTCTCACAGAGTAGGGAGTCTGTGGAATTCTCAGCCTCGAAGGGCGGTGGAGGCCAGTTCTCTGGATACTTTCAAGAGAGAGCAAGATAGGGCTCTTAAACATAGCGGAGTCAGGGGATATGGGGAGAAGGCAGGAACGGGGTACTGATTGGGGATGATCAGCCATGATCACATTGAATGGTGGTGCTGGCTCGAAGGGCCGAATGGCCTACACCTGCACCTATTGTATTGTATAATTCGTCACTCACATTGTGTCCAACTAGTGTTCTGGGAACACATGAGAAGTACCTGTAGTTTGTGAGCAGATTTACATAACAATGTTGTATTGTTTTTGCTAGGAGCAAGCCTCATGGGTGTGTCGTTGTGAGGATGGTATAGTGCAAAGGCTGGAGCAGGACTTTAAGATGACTTTGCAGCAGCAGAACTCCCTGGAGCAATGGGCAACTTGGTTAGACAGCGTGGTGACCCAGGTCCTCAAACCATATCATGGTTGCCCCAGTTTCCCCAAAGCAGCCAAACAATTCCTTCTCAAGTGGTCTTTCTACAGGTGGGTTTTTTTCTGCTTATCTCCTCAGAGCAAACTATTAAGTGATCTAATTAAGAGGGTCGATAAGTCATGAAGAACCAGCTAGCCATTTGTGTTAATTAAATTGGAATGTCATCAACGCACTTCAGTTAAATGAAACAAAATGTTATTTTTTTATTCTTCGTCTTGTCGAGTCCACACACAAGAATAGAAGTTGTTCAGCCAGAGCTGAACGCACTTCTCGGCATCTGCATACAATAGTGTCTGTCTTGCGCTTTTTGTGCGTGGTGGTGGAAAGATTGGTGGAGACAGAGCCGCGACGTGAACGCTCTTTCCTTGACCCCTTTTTTACCCTGTAAAGTTTTGTTTCACATATAGCATTCAAAGCAGAGAAGGGTTGGTGAATAAATTTCAAAGACTTTGTGAAGCAGAAGCAGCCAATTAGGTTTCTATACGCTTCATCCAGTGTCGAAAGGTGGTGCTGCAGCATGTACAAACATTCTTCCTGACAGATCACCATTCTATCAGCATATTTATTAGGTGGCAGTACATATGTTGCCTCACTTTTAATAACACCCTCAACTGTAAATGTGTAATGACAGGCGGCATTTTATGGACACAGGTTTATGATTTGGAAAAGTAGACATGAATTTAAAAGCTTTCATTCAAGACTTGGGATACCCCCTGAGTTCATTGATCTTTGGTTAGTTATTCTTCTTTCTGGTATCGTCCTTGCACTACTGAAGCTCAATACCTAAAAGGAGCAGGAATCCTACAAGGGATGACATTGCAATATGCTTTAATATCATGACGGTAATAGTTATATTTCATTAACTCTACAACCCACGTGCAGTTTAAAGGGGAAAATATTTGAGTCCTTTTTCTTCAGGAAAAGAAAACATTCCACAGTCCATGCTACTCTATAAAGCCAGAAAATTCTCAGCAGATCAGACAGAATCTGAGGAGTGGAACGCACTCAATATTTCGGTTTGATTTTTATTTCACTGGTTGCCCCATCTTTATTATTACATCAGTTTTTGATTTTTTTTAAATTGAAAAAGCCAGCACTCTGAAACTTGGATCCCTCTTCACTTACAAATGAAATTCCTCGTATTTTGCAAAACATACTTGGCTAATAAAGTATTATATTGTATTACAAAATACAGTTTTTTTTTTGCCATTTATCCACCTGATACATTGCTTTTCTTTTATCAAGGAGAGAGTGATACGGGATAATAATAATAATAATAATAATAAATTTTATTTGCGGGCGCCTTTCAAAGTCTCAAGGACACCTTACAGAAATTAACAAGAGTAAAAAAACATATAATCGGAGTAAAATAAATAATAAAGACATCACCAATACACAAATTAAAGACAGAATTCGATCCAAAGACAAAAAAATCAAAAACACAATGTGAAGAGAGAGCAGCGGCAGCTAAACCGCGCCAGCGTACACTCTCCCTTCCGACTTAAAGGCTTCAAAAATAAATAATTTAAGAATGTGTTCCAAGTTTAAACATGTATAAAGGGATTGCAGAAACAGCTTCTCTTCTTATTCTAGTTCAATGGTGATTCGCGATTTGACTTTAAGGAGTGCGGCAAGTTTTGGGTCTTTTCATCTCATTCGCCTTCTGTATGATGAATACATGTACTATTTGATAGAACACCGAGTGGCTCAGGCAAAGGGAGAAACACCCATTGCTGTCATGGGTGAGGTAAGTCTCTATGTGTCTCCCTGTCAATTTGCAATTGCACATAGGTATGTGTTATTTTTTACCTGCATGCTGAGTACAGTCATTGTAAATGTTTGTTACAATTGTACAGCTGCCACCTATTGTTGACACAATGTGCACTTTTCCAATTGCATAAATAATGAGCAACTATTCTGAGTTGTGAAAGCACTAAACAATCTAATTTTAAAAACAAGGAAATACCCCTTTAAATTTGTAGAAATTAAAATATCCATCAGTGTGTGCTTTTACCGAATATATTCAGCCAGCAGAATCTTCAAATATCATCTTTCTGAAATGTATGATAAAAGCATTTATTAGGCATTCAATTATATCATCATTCGTGTCAAATTCTGATGTAGAACAGAGTCTGGCACTGAGCTAAATTTAAATATTTACTCGAATAAGCAGAGCGGCAGAGCAGATGTGATGTATTGTGGTGATGTAAATTAGCGTAGTATTATAACATACATACCTTGCATCTGTTCTACCATGCCCATATCTACTCTGGTGGCAAAGTGATTTAAAAACAGTGGCCTGAGTGTGAAGATGATAACCATGTGAACTAGTTGAATTGGAGAATTGATAATCCAATACATCCACTTTGTAGGTCTTACTGAATGACATTTGACAAGACTTATTTTAATAGGATTAAGATTTTACATACTTTTTAAGTTATTTTGTAGTGGGTCATGGATCATGTATGAGTTTACAACTTTGCTCTTATTTTAAATTTTATTAAAATAATTTTTAAATACGGAGGAAAATATTGAGTTATCAGGATTCTTAGATATGTGTATTAACAATGAGAACATAACTTGATTTTTGGTTCAAAATTATTAAATGCAGGTATACTCCAAATAATGAAGCAGTGGCCTTTATAAGCAAAATGTTAGGTCAAAATTGAATATTTTCTTAGGGTCAGTAGTTAAAACAGCTGGCATCCTTATGGTTTGTTTTGTTGAAGTGATAAATATGTGGAACATTGATCCAGAAATTTCTTGAAAGATGACGCGTTTTCAGTCAAATCAATGTAAATATTACTCTGTAATTTGTGATGCGAAAGATGTGGTATAAATTACAAATCGGTGTACATTGCAGGACATAGTTTGAGCTGTTTCCTGCTTTGCCTCACAATGTCACCATGTTATAAGAAATGGCTGCATTGGTGACCTAAATAGTGAAAACCTGGCTACTACCGATAATTCAGCAGCACAAAAATGAATCTAATTAATTTCATATTTGTACTCCTGCAATCCCAGAACCTTGGGCATTCAGAAAGAGAAAAACGAAAATGATGAGGAGTTATTCTTTATGCAAATGTGGGTGGCACAGTGGCGCAGCGGTAGATTTGCTGTCTTACAGCACCAGAGTTCTGGGTTTGATCTTGTCTGCGAATGGTGTCCGTACGGTGTTTGTACGTTCTCCCTGTGGGTTTTCTCCGGGTGCTGCAAATTCCTCCCACACTCCAAAGATGTACAGGCTTGTAGGTTAGGTAGGTTAATTGACCTGTAAATTGTAAGGGCCTGTTTCTGCACTGTATCTCTAAAGTTTAAAATCTAAAAGTTGTTCCCAAAAGTTTTCAATGTTTAAATGTTATGTTTTGTTGCCTTTCCTTTCTGAGTCTTTAGTTTCCAATCGCTTTCTGGTTCCCCTTTAATAGCTAGTTTGACGGTTATCATTATATTTCATGCTTTGCTCTGCTTTTTCTATCGTTAATTCTCCTTGGTAAAGGCAAAATACTATTTGTCCCATGTGTCCTTGAGCAGCCATGCTACCATCAGCTCACATGGAAGCAGTTTGTCCAATAAAAGTAATTAGCACTGAATGCCGAGAAAAAAAAAATCTAGCTTGTGGATAGATTGCCTCAACAATTCTGTGCCTCTGGAGCAAGTCAAAGTCACTTACTAAACATGTAAAACAAGAAAATCCTAAGTCAACAAAACAACTGAATAGATGGTTATCTTCCAATCTTCCAAATGCTGTTGTTTCCAAAATTGCCAAACTCACTACACATGATAATTAAATATTAATTGGCTGTGGAGAAAAGGAAATGCTGTGGTGACTGAGCAGCAAAGGTGGATCTTATCAGATTTTCCCACCATTCTCTTCGGCCCTTCCACTTCTGTCTCTTCCCCTTGCCCCTCTCATCCTTCCTCCTTCCCCCAGTTTAAGCGAAAAAGTATCCTTCAGGAAATGTGCTTCAAGTGTGGCTATCGAGTTAAAGACAATTATTATCTCAAAAACTTATAATATTGGCAAATAAACATTGAGACTGTGGATTGCAAACATTTCAGAATTCAGTAAAAGACCAGGACATTGTTAAAGAAAGAATAATGCAACAGTTACCCAGCCAGAAACATAAAGAAAATAGTATAAAACCCCCCACCTCTCATCTTCAGCGTGAAATGTTAACCGTTTCTCTTTCCGCAGATGCTGTCTGACCTGCTGAGTGTGACCAGCATTTTCTGTGTTGGCTACCTTTGTTCTGACAGCATGATTAAAACAAGGGAGTCACCAATCAGCTTCATTCTATTTTATGCATTAGTGTAGCAATGTTACAAAATTTTGAGATTTTAAAAATCAAGTCTGTAATTTATCCCATCAGATAAAGCATAAAAATAAGTTTAATTTGACACCTAATTCACTTTCATATCTCAAGTATTTAAAAAGTTATGGCCATTTTCATACTCGGAAATGAGCATCTTGTTCCCTATTGATTTTCTATGGACATAACAAAAAAGTTGTGATCGTGAACAGTCAAAAGCCCATAACTTTCTTAAAAATTAAGAGAACTGAATGAAATTTTCAGTTATCATAGATTGAAGCATTCTGAAACAAATATAAAATAATCTTACTTGGATGACCTGAAATTAAAGCATATAATTAGTTAGTTACCTAATTGTAGCTAATTTCAGACTTCAATTACTAGATCTAAACATCTATCCATTTCTTAATAAATGATTAACATTTTTAAATAGCCTAAATGTCCAAATAATATTCACAAATAATTCACAATAAAGCATGATTTTTAAATCTCATTTACATTAATTTATAGGCCAAATGGAAGGAATTCAGTGTTCAATTGCTGTAAATAAATGTCCATTTAAATCAGCTTTCCAGTGGGTCCCTGTGGAACGCGCTGGTTTAGAACGTTCACATTGCGGTAGATTTGTGCCCCAAATGCCCAGAAAAATACTGCGGGATATAATGGGCCCAAATTGAGCTACTCGCAATATTAAACTTTGTATAAAGGGATCTTAAGAAGCCCTTTTTAATGTAAAAATATGCAGCATACCTTCTGCTATCTGCTTTATGAGACCCTGCGGTTGCTGGCGGTCGCGGGTTTAGAGATTGATTTTTAAACTACTATAACTATTATTCAAGGCCTTTAAACCTAATAATAGCTTTTGCGACGGGGTCTTCCAGCGATTTTTCGTTAATAATTAACTAGGCTGAACATCTTCGATTTGAACAGCCTAGAGAAAATCGCGTTTTAAACCCGCCCCCTCTAAACGGCGCCAAAATCTCGCACACCCACAGCGGCAGATTTTCAAAGACGCTTCAGGTAGGCTTTGCAACATACCTAATTAGTGTATAACAGTTACGATGCTTATGTCCTTCAGCTGCTTGTTGTCAGTCAAACATGCTAATATTTAGGCTGCTGGTTCATATCTCTTCAACCATTTTATTATAGCAGTGCAATAAAGTCAAACTAATATATTTTTTCTTTGCATTCCAGTTTGCTGATCTTGGGCGGGCTTTAAACCCTCTGGACCCTGACAAAGGTTAGTACAGTAACTGAGCACAAAATAACTTAACGCCTCTACAGTTTTCTATTACAGCTGAGTTTATGGCACTGGTGAAAATTCTTTGAGGTGAAAGTAAATATTTAATAAAATGCAGTATTGTCATTCACCAGAAATGATCCTCGCTTGGCTCAGTTTAAAGATTGACATCTAAACTTAACCTGATGTGGCCACGTCTAGCGTCAGCAAAGTCACGGTGGTGCAGCGGTGTGCCTTACAGCGAATACAGCGCCGGAGACCCGGGTTCAATCCCGACTACGGGTGCTGTCTGTACAGAGTGTTTACGTTCTCCCCGTGACCTGCGTGGGTTTTCTCTGAGATCTTCGGTTTACTCCCACATTCCAAAGATGTACTGGTTTGTAGGTTAATTGGCGTGGTAAATGTAAAAATTGTCCCTAGTGTTAATGAGTGGGGATCAGTGGTCGGCGCGGACCCGGTGGGCCGAAGGGCCTGTTTCTGTGCTGTATCTCTAAACTAAACTAAAAAACAATAAAATAAATGGTCCTGGATCTTAGAGCATGCCGGTTTGGCGTACTCTAGCAGGGACAATACCTTTCACTGTAAGACCAGTGAAGTTCAACTTTTCAAGTTCAGTGAAGAGGGCATGGGGGTTCTTTATCAATATGTGGATTCTTTATCAATATGTGGATTATGTCAGTGCATATCCCTGGGGTGGAGACAATGGAGCGCAGAGTTGGGTTGTGCACCTGATCAGGACGAATATCAACAAATATCCCTGCATCACAACTTCAGGCATCCCTCCATGAAACTGGAGGGTCAGAGGAGCACACGGAACAACAACCGGCTCCTCTCCCTGCGCTGTAGAACAGAGCGGTTCAGGAGATCCTTCATCCTGCAGCCATTAGATTTTATAATACTGACCGTTAAAGCTGTATGGGGATGCTTTGCACTTTTAATAGTTATTTATTGGGTTCTTTTAAAGTATTTATTGCTTTCATGTATTGTCCATATTTTATGTATTGTCTGCTTTACGTTCTGACTGTGTTGGCTACTGGACACCTAAAGTTCCCCGAGGGGATTAATAAAGTATTTATCATCATCATCATCATCATCAACTCTTCCCAAATTTTCCCCACAAAACAAGGAGATGGATGACAATCTCATCTCCAACACAGCCGTCCCAAGGGGTTGTTGCCGATGCTCTGATTGTGAGGGATCTGACTGGGATGGCCCTTTAAGGGAATGGTCTTGGTAGTTCTGACGATGAGGCATTCTGCCAGAGGACTAAGTAGGTGTTTAAGTAGAATTCTATGGTTTGCCATCTCTGATCCAAACCATCGGGGGAAAAAAGTAAAAGGGGCTAAATAAGGAATGGATTTCAGTGGAGGCATAAGATCGGGCTGCGATCAACTTGTATCTGTGTTTCTGTTTAATCAGATGAAGAGGAGGAGGAAGAAGAAAGTGATGATGACAGCCAACAAGAGATTCCAATGGACAATGAGACCATGTTAGTGACGGACTCCTTGGAGCCACCAGCCAAACTGTCACGGACAGACTCGAGGGGGGTGTTTGTTCAAGCACCACCAACCAACTGAATATATAACGTAGGATGCAAAAGAGGAAAACTTTTGCTTGAATTTAGTATCATTAACTCTCCCGGCACCTGATAGCCATTGCATAGAAAGACATTGTCTATAGTTATCACGAATATCAAACTTCTACCAAAATTATTTTAGTTCAACATTTATTTATAAATTGTATTTAAGAAATAAAGAAAATCTTTCCACTAGGAGTATAGTATATTAGTAAATGACTGCTGTTACATCATTACTAACTTTAAAAACACTCAGCTCGCAGATTATATGAGAGCTAAAGCACTACCAAGCTCAGTATTGTGCTGCTTTTGAATGTCACAGGAGCCCAAAATTGCCCAAACACCACAATTTAATCTCATTCAGCAGATATTTGCTCGTTTTTTGTTAAGAAAATAAGTAACATTGAATATTTCTTTGGTGCTGCTGTAATAACACAAAATGGAAAATCACTCTGATTTCAAAAGCAAATACGGATTGAGGTTCGCTCAAAACCTTGTATTTAGGTACACTAAAAAGTGCTCACTTATAGGAAGCAGAGTGCTTGGTGTTGGGCTTTCTAGTGTACCATTAGTGAGAATAAACTTTGAAACCTACTGGATGGTTAGGCCAGCTTTTATGGGTTTCCTCAATTTAAAAAAAAATTGCACAAGAAACATAACCCAGCAAAAATAATCGACAGTTAACCAGCTGACAGGAATAGAAGGTTGAAGAGAGGATGCAGGAATTAAATTGCTGAGACATAACTCACTGATAATGACAAACTTGCTCATACTTTCACTCTGGTAGAGCATTTCTCTTTTCAATCAGTCTTGGAAGGGTTCTTCAGCTGTTTTGGTTGTCACTGACTTTTAAAGCGCTGTGTATTAGACTTGTTAAAAGAATGTGCAGCTTTCATATGGCCACCAGCTGGTTTGCATAACAGAAAAACACTTTTTTTTAACTTTCACACAGGTAAATCATTTATAATTGTTATGATATTTTCTTCTACCGTTCATAGAATTAAGGTTATGTCAAGCAAAATCTACATCACCTTGCTGTTTTGTCCTTTGAATCTGTGGCCCTTCAACTGCAGCCCTGTTTATTGCTTCTCAACTTGAAGAACTGAGCACTTACATAGAGTACAATAAGGTGCTATCTTAAAATGAGAAATTATTACTTAAAGAGTTACTGTAAGCATTCGCCTTTTATTTTCTTGGCTTTAAACTCAAAATTTATGTGACTGAGCTAGTCAGAAATTGAACATTTTATTGCCTATTGTATTAAAAAAGTATTTTAAAATTTTATTTAATATCCCATTATGAGGATTGGTTACATTAGTTACAAATGAGGGATATGAGAGAACTAAAAGTTAAAATAGGCTGAAAGCTGCAAATGTTATACATTTCACAGTGTATGGAGTGTCCTAAGATTGCGACTAGGTTTTCAGATTATGTTAGGCAAGTTGTATTATTTTAGGTTGAACATTATTGCCTTTGCAGTGTATTTTATCCATTTGTAAAACCAGGCAGGGATGAAAACAATGCAGCAGAAGAGAGGGAAAAATATCAGGATGCTGTTTTGTTAGGTTGTAACTTTCCCAATACCATAAATTAGTTGGTGAGTAGCAAAATTCATACCAGTACCATTTTACTAATCTACTGACACATAATCAGGAGCTGTTGCATGCAACATCATTTCTAAATATCATTTTACTTTTATTATGTAATTGATGCATTTACCATAGTAGGATTGGTTTGTTCTGTTCTGTGCAGTGTTCCCTTTCAATATTGCATCAAAAGAAGAATAGAGAATTAGGCTGTTTGCTTTACATTTCATTGTCTTTTCTGACATAGTCCTAATGAACCTTGTTCCGTTGGATAAGCCATGCCTTGAATATCAATGAATTCTGAGTTTATAGACAATTGCTATTAAGAGTTCTACTCAATCAACTTCAGAGATATATTATATGTACATTGATAAAGACTAATTGTTGATAAAAGCTAAATTTGCATCAATGGGAAATTTATAATATTTTCAACTTGCCCACTAACTATATTCAAGGCTGTTGTATCAAAATACTATTGTGTTAGGATAAATAATCAGAATTCAAGCCTACAAATTTGACCTTTATCATATGTTTGTGCCTAACATTTAATTTGATTTTGATTTTCTTGGAAACCCATATTCAAGATGATTCATTAAGCACTGCTGCTCTGTGTGTACCTACAACTCAGTGACCCAGGAAGCAAAAAAAACAATTCATTTGAATCAGCGTTGAAAGAAGAATAGCTAAAATGGAGGCTATGTGTTGAATGCTTAATAAACTGTCCTTTAGAAGCTATAGTTTAAACCACTTATTACTTTTTGGAGCCACACTTATTTGAATGGATTGATACATTTCCAAGGAATACACTTATTGGAAATAAAACCAGAAAATGCAGGGGACAATGAGCAGATAATGCAGCATCGAAACACACTTTTTTTTCTGACAAGAATCAGCCAAACTTTGCACTGTGCCAGCTCTTTCATATCCATTATTTTAATCTAGTCCTGTGCTGTCATGACTTGTTAATGGTTGATGATTTTTTTAAATTTTATTTAATTTGTTTCTTTATCAACTTTCTTTTCCATTCATTAAATCCCGTTCTGTCCTGACTCATGGTGCTGAGAGTAACTAGAGATTAAATTCACACCAGGTTCTGAATTAGCTTCCAGCAATATAGTCTATTGCTGGAATACAGTCTAGAAAGGTAACAAATGCTGACTCGTATAATATGCAAAACCCCTGCAGTTGGATGCATAAATAGAACAACAGTTCCAAAGGGTTAAATAAGAATTAGAATATATATCTTAGAAAATGATATTAACTATTATTTGTTTTATTATCATTTGAGTAAACAACTGATGCATAGCTAGATGAGTCAAATTAATTCTGGAAATTAATTAAAAATAATATTGGTGCAGTCAAAATGAAAATAATACTGAGGGATGCTGAAGGAGAGAATGTGTAATTGGCCACAGAGAAGGAAACAAACAAAGTTGAGGAAGAAATGCACCAAAACCAACTTTATTAAGTTAGTTTGCTCAATAGAAATGGAAATAAAATGATCCCAGGGCTGTTGTGTTGCTGTTGTGCAGAATTATCCAGTACGTCCAGAGCAGTGCTTTAAGGAATAAATAATAATCAAATTTATGCTAATACTTAAATTAAAACAAAGATTCAAGAGCAGCAAGGCAACAGTGATATTTACTTGAGTGCTGACTAGCTACTAAAGGGAAATGTTATTTGAATTTGCAGTGAAGATTTTTTTTTAAATCATACAAACGTAATTTTATAATTGTGCCTTGAAACGAAACTGTTTTAGATTTCAGAATCAAGATGCAAAACTTGGTTTTAGTTGTGCTGAGCTGGATTAAGTCCTGCATTATGACAAATTGAAAGAGGAGCAAATGGCTTTAATATTTGTTGTGATTTGTCGGCCCTCTGAGGATTATCTTTGCCAGTAGACATAGAAGCATACAGTGTGGAAACAGGCCCTTCGGCTCAACTTGCCCACACCGACCAACATGTCCAAGTAGATGTTCAACGAGAAGTGAAACTGTCCTACATTGGCTGGTCTTCATAATTAGTAGTAAATTATCTTTTAAATTAAAATATTAAACTTTTAATTAGTTTAACAGTTAAACTGACTTTTAGATAGTTTAAAACTAACTTTTAAAGTTAGTTTTAAAAGTAACTAAAACTAAAACTAAAAGGCTTTTTAAAAGACAGAAATTGTATTTTGACTCTTAATGGTAGCAAACGCCCTCACCGAAACTTATTTTGTACAAAGTTTTCATTCCCTGCCTCTCCCAACTTCCATGCCAAATTACTGTCCAGTATAGGCATTTGGAGTACAAGAGCAGCTCCATTAAAAGCTGCAAGCGCCCAGTTTCGCCTGCTTGAGACATCTTCACCACAAATGCACATGTTCCACATGGGACTCAACGACTTTTAGATTACGTAGAAGTTCTCATGGAAACACTCCTCTTTACTTGGAGTGGAAAACTCCACGCAAGAAAAGGAAACAATTAACAGGTTCAGCGAAAAAATCGCTAAATATGTGGCATGCTTGCATTTTCTATTTTTAAAATACCTAGGTTGGATCAATTTTAAGCTGTTGTGGTGATTGAACAGGAGTAGATCAGTGATGTTCTAAACTAGAAGCCTCCCATGTACCATGAGATCCATTTCCTTTGGGCCTGCTTTTCTTGACCATAGCATTAGGTACTACTGCATCTGGACCTGCTAATAATCTATTTACACCCATAATTATCTGCGTGCATTGCTAAAAATGGGAGTATTCCGCGCTGTAATGAGGGAGTTCCCTCGACTATAACAAACTTGTGGATAACATGACATGGGCCTTCCAAATGATTGGAGTAGCCTGCTGATGGTACAGTTTTTGTAGTGTGTAACCATACCCAAAGCAAAGGCAGAAGATGAAATAGCTTTCATTCGGGGTGAACTTAGATTAAAACGGTTGAAGAAAGGACAGTGGATGCAGTCCTCTCCCTGAAGTGAATCGGAGTCATGGTTCACCACTGTGCCTCCAATTATTGCTTCAACAGCACTGTTTTGTTGTTTTTAATTGTCAGTAAGGAATTTCAGCTTGTACACTGACAGTAATCAGTTATTCGTCGGTTGTACATTAACAAACTCTCTCAACGTGGAGTATTTTTCTGTTATGCTCACTGCAAACCAGCCATCAACGTTACAGTTTCTGCACTCTCTCTTAACAGCTTGGCAGTGGACAAGACAAGAGCCTCACCATCAAAGATCAATATGACTGCCCAAAACTGAGCTCAGTCATTGAGCTTTTTAAAACTGCCCCATTTTCAGGCAGGGATATTAATAGTTGTCTAGTTTGATGATAATTAACTTATTAAGTCACTTAATATTGAATGTGTGGAATTCAGATGTCCCTTGTTCTGTGGAAAGGAGAACATGCCAGGTAATTGGAGAACAGGAGGAACAGCTAACACGTATACATCAAACATATTGCGACAGTCCTCCTTGAGCCAGTAGTGACCACTAACTAGCAGGCCCCAATCCAGGACAATGGATTCATGTACTTTGGCTCCCAGGTCAATGTAGGCTTGTTTTCCTGGAAAGAGATAGGGTTGCTCCCAGCATTGATGTGTTGCCTGGTCACCAGTAACTAGTCTGGATGGTAGACAAACTTTAGACAAGTGCCAGGAGGATGGGATGTTTCAGTTGTTCTGCTTATTGTGTGAAGAACAGAGGTTGCTCTTCTGCCAAATTCCAATTCAACGGCCCAAACAAAGTGAGTTTGACCAGGCGATGCCTGGGATCATATGCCTGTGGTGAGTGTGTGCTTACCGTTGGTCCTGTCAATTAAAACCTTCATAGCCAGCAAAGGCTGGTGTCACCTGGAGCACCATTTTAGAAGCCAGAACATAGTCTGTATTACTAGAACAGAGGAGCTCTTATATTTTAAAACGCACATTCCTCAAAGTGGATTTGTACCAATACTAAAAGCCTAGCTGTGCATGGGTAAGGGAAGGAGTTTTGCAGATCATTCAGTTTGATTTGGGTCAAAGGAAAGTTCAATATGTGAATGAGTGGTTTGCGACTTGTAAAGTCAGGCATGGGTAAGTGTACTTTGTGTAAGATGACTGTGAACCGCAGCTAGAACACTCCCTCTCCCCGGTGAATGTCCAAAAACTACTCAATGATAAACGCAGTTGTGAACATTTCTTCCCATTTGCCCAACTAATCCGATTTTAGTACTAAACCAATGAACACTGCTGTAATGCACGAATATACTGAGGTAAATCCTACTTTTTAATCAAAGGTCTGCAGCTCTTAAAATATATACAGTGGCATGTTTCATAAGTTCTACTATTGATAATTTTTCACTTGATTAAATAATTCAGTTTATTTAACTCCAAAAAAACCAATAGTGAATAACAGGAATGTACAGCCATTTGTTCTGTGCAGAATTAGTATCTGGTTATTAAATCTAATGCTGGATTATTTAGATATTTCACATTCATAATTATGCAAACAGTAACTCCTTTCCAAATCCTTTTTCAGCCAAGCAGATGGGACAGGATCATAATTACAACCTGTGTACTTCATGGCCATCATCCACATGTTGTCTTGACCCAGCATCTGATGTTCTTTCCTCCCTGAGGAAACCAGTGGAATTAATTGCAATTTGTAAGCACAATGTTCTTACACAACCAAAGTGTGTAATTGGAACCATGTCCAGCCTGGCAGTGTAATGGAGCTGGATGTAAAATGAAAATATATATACAGCAGGATTTCTGATTTACTTCCAGCTAAACTATGGTAGTGGAATGGGATACATTTGAGGAGCCCAGGTTTTGATTTATAAAAGATGTTGACTCCTATATATTTTATTGCAATTATAAACCAATAAATTCAAGCATCCTCCATTTTGAGGCAAGTTTTAGTATCTTGCGGAAACGTATTTATATATCCGAGATTATTCTGCATCACACAGATCCAAATTATGAATATATATTTGAGAAATGGGCATTGCTGCATTAGGCTTTCTGTTTAATTTAGCTATTATTTACCATTTTTACGAAGCTATCCTTTGTACACGAGAGGATCCTTACCTCTGTTGTGAAGGGTGTATTCGCTCAACTTCTTTCTGCACTGCAGAACTTAGCTGATGCCTCATAGTTCTGGTACATTAGAGAACGTCTAAAGAATACAGCCTCAAACTAAGATAAGTGCCTCTGTCAAACCACCCGAAGATAGGTTTGCAGAAAGATAATGCACAGTGGTTACCACTCTCTCTTCACCAATAATATGACATTGAATTCAGTTTCCTTCACACAATTCTAGTCAACATGATGAGCCTGATGGCAGAACAGTCTGTTGCCTTTTGTTAACACTTAATATTAACTTAATCATTTGTAGGGTTTTTGTTTTTCTCCTTTTTCAAATAAAGAGTGTGTGATGTGACTTATGTATTTTGCAGTTAATTGAGGCACTTGTAATATATTTGTTGTACCAGTTTGTAACTCCAAATTACATATAGTTTTGAAAAACTAAACAATCTGTGCTTTTGTACGTAATTATAATATTTATTACACGTTGCATTAATATTGGGTGAGTTGTGAAAAGAAAATGATTATTTGATATATTTGTTTCTGAACCATTATGGCCTTATTTGTTGGAACCTTAGTCTTGAGATACATCTGTGAAATAGTTGGATGCCGTTCTGTATCGGAAAAGTAAATATTGTATTTTGTATAAACAAGAAATGCTTAGTTTTGTTGTAAACTGGGTACTTTGGTTAGCTTTTGCTGAGCTACGGATCTCGAGAGAACTAAGCAGTGTTTGAGACTGCGCTGTTTAGTGTTGTCATTCAGCTTGGGGTGATATGTAAGCATTTGTATGAGTGTTTCGTTTTGGTGCAAAAGCTGTTTTCTACTTTTTGTAGTGTTTCTTTTAAATAAAAGAGCAGATATAACAAAAATGTCTGTTGTTGTCTTCTACTTGAAGTCTTAGGGATTGGACACTTTGTCATTTTGCATTACCATGACCAGGAAATATTGTTCTCCAAGCAGTGATGGAAATGGGTTTTAGGAACTAGGGGTACGCTAAGGTCCGTGAGGCTGAGTTTGGGATGGAGGGAGGGGTAGATGCTATAAGCCCCCCGTGAGAAATGTTTTGTTTTGTAATATGGTAAATTTCAGGGCCATTTTAAGCCTATATGCACTGGGTATGATGATTACATGCACATTGTATCAGTAACTCATTCAAATAAAGATAGGTATCTCAGTAAGGGAAGCTGGTCGGTGATTGGTCACAACGCCCCTCGGAGACTGTCTGATTGGCCGCCGAGTGACCAGCACATTATGTGATTGGACACAATGCCTTTGGAGACAGCAGCTGATTGGACGGGAGGATACGATTTGTTGATTGGACAGGAATTTTAAGGGAAGCTGGTCGGTGATTGGACGCAACCCCCTTAGAGACAGCGATTGATTGGCCGCCAAATAATCAGGCACAAAAAATTGACAAATAGGGAAACAAAAAAATCGGAATTCCGATTTAAATCTGATATAAGGTAAATAGCGTGGGTATCGATTAATTCTAGACAGCAGATTAAAAAAAATAATCGAACCCCATTAAATCACTCAAGGCGTTCTACAGTATGAAGTGTACAGCAAAACTTGCATTTCCAGAGTGGTCTATCATGTTGAGAGGGAGAGAACGATGGATGGAGAGAGGGAGAGAATGAGAGGGGGAGAGAGAGAATAATAAAATAACGTGACTTAACCTGCACACCAGAAAAAGCCCGTGCTCGGGGTCCGGAGCCCTGACAATGAGGTTTAAGAAGGAATCTTTAAAGGAACGCAGCGTCATTAATACATGGTCACAACACAATTACATTTACTGGGGAATATGGATCGATGTATTGATGACACATTGTAGAACTACAAGTTAACTACTGGCTGTTAACAAGTGCTAACAGTGGTGGTTAACAAATCGTTTTCGTCTCATGGCTGATGCAGCGGTGATAGTAGGGGAACGCTGTCCCCCCCCGCCCCCATTTCCATCACTGTCGCCAAGAGACCAACAGGTTGTGTGCATTCACTGAACTAAAATGGCCTAAAAAATAGATTGACCAGTGGTTGAAATGAGCAACAACGGAGAAAGCTGGAAATACTGCTGATGGGATCCTCGTGTGGTCATTGTGGGCATTGCAGCACGCTGCTCACCGGCTCCTCATGTGGCCACTGTGTGTATTGCAGCGCTCTGCTCACGGGCTCCCCGTCAGGTTGTGGTGGGTAGTACAGCCCACGGGCTCCCCGTCAGGTTGTGGTGGGTATTGCAGCTCACAGGCTCCCCGGGAGGTCGTGGTGGGTATTGCAGCTCACGGGCTCCCCGTGTGGTAGTGGTGGGTATTGCAGCTCACGGGCTCCCCGGGAGGTTGTGGTGGGTATTGCAGCTCACGGGCTCCCCGTCAGGTTGTGGTGGGTATTACAGCCCACGGGCTCCCCGTCAGGTTGTGGTGGGTATTGCAGCTCACGGGCTCCCCGTGAGGTAGTGGTGGGTATTGCAGCTCACGGACGCCCCGTGAGGTTGTGGTGGGTATTACAGCTCACGGACTCCCCGTGAGGTTGTGGTGGGTATTGCAGCTCACGGGCTCCCCGTGAGGTAGTGGTGGGTATTGCAGCTCACGGGCTCCCCGGGAGGTCGTGGTGGGTATTACAGCTCACGGACGCCCCGTGAGGTTGTGGTGGGTATTACAGCTCACGGACTCCCCGTGAGGTTGTGGTGGGTATTGCAGCTCACGGGCTCCCCGTGCGGTTGTGGTGGGTATTACAGCTCCAGGGCGACTGACGTCGGTGGGGAGGAGGGAGGGGCGGGGAGAAGGGGGCACGCGCACGCGCACAGACTGGGCTATTTAAAATGGCCACCACGGCGTTCGCGGGCGTGCGGCTGGTGTCGATCGCGGAGCAGAACGGGGAGATCCAGCGGCACTCGGAGCAGCAGCCGCTGCGTCTGGAGATCCGCACCACCCAGGACAACGCCTTCCTCAGCCTCCACAGCAGTGAGTAGCCGCCCCCCAGCCCGGGACACGGGGACACGGGACCCGCGCTTGGTGTGGGCCCCGGGCCTGCGGCCTGACAGCGCGGCTCAGCCCGGCCCGGCCCGGCTCACACCCCCGCCCGGGGCCTGCACTCACCCACCCTGGAGGCCCAGGACCCGACCCAGCCCCGGGTTCAACAGTGACACTGCCATCGACAGTCAACTCCCCCCCCCTTTCCTCCTCATCTCTCTCCCCACCCCTCTCCCCCACCCCTCTCCTCTCCTCTCTCCCCCACCCCTCTCCTCTCCTCTCTTCCCCACCACTCTCCTCTCCTCTCTCCCCCACCCCTCTCCTCTCCTCTCTTCCCCACCACTCTCCTCTCCTCTCTCCCCCACCCCTCTCCTCTCCTCTCTCCCCCACCCCTCTCCTCTCCTCTCTCCCCCTCTCCTCTCCTCTCCTCTCTCCCCCACCCCTCTCCTCTCCTCTCTTCCCCACTCCTCCCCTCTCCTCTCCCCCCCACCACTCTCCTCTCCTCTCTCCCCCTCCCCTCTCCTCTCCTCTCCTCTCCTCCCTCCCCCCTCCCCTCTCCTCTCTCCCCCTCCCCTCTCCACTCTCCCCCTCCCCTCTCCTCTCTCCCCCTCCCCTCTCCTCTCTCCCCCTCCCCTCTCCTCTCCTCTCTCCCCCTCCCCTCTCTCTCTCCCCCACCCCTCTCCTCTCCTCTCTCTCCCCCACCCCTCTCCTCTCCTCTCCTCTCCTCTCTCCCCCACCCCTCTCCTCTCCTCTCTCCCCCACCCCTCTCCCCCACCCTCTCCTCTCTCCCCCACCCCTCCTCGCTCTCTCCCCCACCCCTCTCCTCTCTCCCCCACCCCTCTCCTCTCTCCCCCCCACCCCTCTCCTCTCTCTCTCCCCCCCACCCCTCTCCTCTCTCCCCCCCACCCCTCTCCTCTCTCCTCCACCCCCCCACCCCTCTCCTCTTCTCCCCCACCCCTCTCCTCTCGTCCCCCACCCCCTCTCCTCTCTCCCCCACCCCTCTAATCTCCTCTCTCCCCCACCCCTCTCATCTCCTCTCTCCCCCCACCCCTCTCCACCCCCCCCCCCCCTTTCCTCTCCTCTCCCCATCCCCCCTTTCCTCTCCTCTCTTTCCCCCCCCCTTTCCTCTCCTCTCTTCCCCCCCTTTCCTCTCCTCTCTTCCCCCCCTTTCCTCTCCTCTCCTCTCTTCCCCCCCTTTCCTCTCCTCTCCTCTCTTCCCCCCCTTTCCTCTCCTCTCCTCTCCTCCCCCCCTTTCCTCCCCTCTCTCCCCCCCTCTCTCCCCCCCTTCCCCCCCCTTTCCCCCCCTCTCTCCCCCCCTTTCCTCCCCTCTCTTCCCCCCTTTCCTCTCCTCTCTTCCCCCCCTTTCCTCTCCTCTCTTCCCCCCCTTTCCTCTCCTCTCTTCCCCCCCTTTCCTCTCCTCTCTTCCCCCCCTTTCCTCTCCTCTCTTCCCCCCTTTCCTCTCCTCTCTTCCCCCCCTTTCCTCTCCTCTCTTCCCCCCCTTTCCTCTCCTCTCTCCCCCCCCTTTCCTCTCCTCTCTTCCCCCCCTTTCCTCCCCTCTCTTCCCTCTCTTTCCTCTCCTCTCTTCCCCCCCTTTCCTCTCCTCTCTTCCCCCCCCTTTCCTCTCCTCTCTTCCCCCCTTTCCTCTCCTCTCTTCCCCCCTTTCCTTCTCCTCTCTTCCGCCCTTTCCTCTCCTCTCTTCCCCCCTTTCCTCTCCTCCCTTCCCCCCCTTTCCTCTCCTCTCTTCCCCCCTTTCCTCTCCTCTCTGTCCCCCCTTTCCTCTCCTGCTCTTCCCCCCTCTCCTCTCTTCCCCCTCTCCTCTCGTCCCCTCCCTCTCCGTCTCTGCTCTTCCCACCCCTCTCTCTCTCCGCCTCCCCCCCTCTCCTCTTCTCCTCCCCCCTCGCCTCTTCTCCTCCCTCCCTCTCCTCTTCTCCTCCCTCCCTCTCCTCTTCTCCTCCCTCCTTCTCCTCCCTCCCTCTCCTCTTCTCCTCCCTCCCTCTCCTCTTCTCCTCCCTCCCTCTCCTCCTCTTCTCCGTAGGCCTCCCCCGCTACCTCATTCTTCTCCTCCCCCTCTGCCGCTTCTTCTCCTCCCCCCTCTCCTCTTCTTCTCCTCCCCCCCTCTCCTCTTCTTCTCCTCCCCCCCTCTCCTCTTCTTCTCCTCCCCCCCTCTCCTCTTCTTCTCCTCCCCCCTCTCCGCTTCTTCTCCTCCCCCCCTCTCCTCTTCTTCTCCTCCCCCCCTCTCCTCTTCTTCTCCTCCCCCCCTCTCCTCTTCTTCTCCTCCCCCACTCTCCTCTTCTTCTCCTCCCCCCTCTCTTCTTCTCTCCTCCCCCCTCTCCGCTTCTTCTTCTCCTCCCCCCCCCAGTCTCCTCTTCTTCTCCTCATCCCCGCCTCTCCTCTTCTTCTCCTGTCTCCCCCCTCTCCTCTTCTTCTCCTCCCCCCCCTCGTCCTCTTCTTCTCTCCTCCCCCCCCCCCTCTTCCTCTTCTTCTCCTCCCCCCCCTCTCCTCTTCTTCTTCCTCCCCCCCCTCTTCCTCTTCTTCTCCTCCCCCCCTCTTTCCTCCTCCTCCCCCTCCCCCCCCCCCACATTCCTCCTCTCCCCCCCTTTTTCTCAATTTGTAAGTGTCTTCAGCATTTTCTGATTTGTTTCTTAAATTTTTTATTTTTATTTGCTAATGCTTTTTGGATTCTTTTCAAGATACTTGGAGTTACTGCAGTCTGTGTTTGTGGATGTTGAAGGCATTGGTTCATTCAGTAAATTTTAATATTTTGCGTGCAATAAATATATAAGACTGGGTTATAAAACACAGATTTCAATAATCACAGGAAAACATTGAGTGGTTGCTGTCAGGTACCATTCCCACCTAATGGTTTAAATCAAGTTTTAGAAGCCTTCGTGATGCACAAAAAAGATTGAATCCTGGCCTTATTCCATCTCCTAGACTTGCGACATGCTTTCAGAACTTTTGGGAGGCACGGTGGCGCAGCGCCAGAGACCCAAGTTCGATGCTGACCACAGGTGCTGTCGGAACAAAGCTTGTACGATCGCCCTGTGACCACATGGGTGTTCTCTGGGTGCTCCGGTTTCCTCACATAGTTTTGTAGGTCAATTAGCCTCGGTTAAATTGTCCCTTGTGTGTGTAAATAGTGTATGGGGCGATCGCTGGTCAGTGATCGCTGTTCTTGGTGCATTTACCAGATCTATTCCTCTCGTGTTTTTGTCCACATCTATAAGATCACCTCTCATCCTCCTGCGCTCTGAGGAATAGTCCCAACCTGCTCAATCTCTCCCTTGAGTCCTGGCAACATCCTTGCAAATCTTCTATGCACCCTTTCCACCTTGAGAACATCTTTCCTATAACTCTTCAAATCTCTATAAAGATCACATCCTCTCCTGGTCTAATCTTCTGCTGGCACCTGACCACAGTGTCCATCTCTTTTTGCTGAGTTGTAACAAGAAAGTTGTATATCTACGGCATATATGAGAGAGAATAAGTTGCAGGGTTACTGGGGAACGAGGAGAGGAATGAGACTGATGGAATCTCTCCAACTCGGACGGCACGGTGGCGCAGTGGTGCAGTTGCTTTACAGCGGCAGAGATCAAGGTTTGATCCTGACTACAGATGCTGTCTGTATGGTGTTTATATATTCTCCCTGTGACCGTGTGGGTTCTCTCCGGTTTCCTCCCACATTCTGAAGATGTGCAGGCTTGTAGGTTAATTGTCTTCTGTAAATTGTCTCCTAATGCGTAGGATAGAACTAGTGAACTGGGTGATCGCTGGTCACTGCAGACTCGGTGGGCTGTTTCCATGCTGTATCTCTAAACTAAACTAAAACTCCCTGAGTAATTTTGCCCATGCCTCCTCCTCTCCTGCCTCCTATAATGACTCCATTCTACTCTCCCATTTTCTCTGGCACCTTCATGTCTGTTCTGATGGCAACACCTTCATGTCCTCTACCTCGAGCATGATTTCTCTTCCACCGTTGTCAAGAGACCTCTCATCGCATCAGCACCATTTCCTGCACTAGCAGACCTCTTTGTAACGGATTTCGGTTATTGCGGACTGACCTACCGATGGCTGCCTGCGCCGACCCTCCCCAGCACTCCCGCGGGCCGCTACCATTGGCTCCTCCTCGCCTCACCACGCCTCTCCCCATGCTGCCAGCAGGCCGGGTCCGGACCGAGAGTCTGGAGAAGGGTCCTGACCCGAAATGTGGCATCTCCATGTTCTCCAGAGATGCTGCCGGACCCGCTGAGTGATTCCAGCACTTTGTGTCCTTTTGTGTATTGATCAGCAACTGCAGCTGTTTGCATCTTCTTATACAATGGCACTCTCTTACTTGGTTATAGCGGACAATCAGCAATAACGGACACCATTTTCCCCCTCTATGGTCCATTATAACGAGAGTTTACTGCACTGATAATTTCATGTACCAGCCTCTGAACACACAACATAGATTTGAAGAAACCAAATTCAGCTTGGCCGATGGCTTTGTAGAAAACCCCACATTTCCATCTGTAAAGCTCAGCTTCTTTAATGGCATCACCAATGTTCTGACCCTACTTGGCCACTAAGCCTGTCCTACCAAACTCCGGCAAATGGCATTTCATCTTCCTAGAGTCATGGCGGCCGGTTCTGATAGGTGGTAATTGAAATGTGCTATTCACTCACTTCTCTCTGCAGATGCTGCTTGACTTGTTCCAGCATCCTTTAATTTCAGGTTTCTCTCCCTCTCTCCCCAATTTTTATTGAAGCCAATTAACTTACAAACTTGCATGTCTTTGGAGTGTGGGAAGAAACTGGAGCACCCAGAGAAAACCCACGCAGGTCACAGTGACCCGAAGCCGTGAACCTTTACTGCTGCCCTTGGGCGCAGGTGTGCATCTCTCCTGCGTGGAGTATTTGTGGGGGAATGCTGTCTGGTGCAAGATTAATTGCATCTCTTGCGGGACCAGTGGATGATAAACACTTGGGGCGGCAGTGTTCTGTTTACTAGATCCAAGCTGGTTGTTCATTTATACAATGGTGAGGTGATTTGGGGCGGCATGGTGGCGTAGCGGTAAAGTTGCTGCCTCACAAAGCCAGAGATCCAGGTGCTAGTCTGTACGGAGTTCACGTTCACCCCATGACCCAGGTGGGTTTTCTCCAGGTGCTCCGGTTTCCTCCCACACTCCAAACACGGACAGGTTTGTAGGTTAATTGGCTTTGGTAAAATTGTAAATTGTCCCTCGTGTGTCGGATAGTGTTGGCTGGTCGGCGCGGTCTTGGGATGAGGGGCCTGTTTCCGCACTGTATCACTAAAGAGAGAGCCTTGTAGGAAGTGGGTGCTATGGCAAGGGAAATGTTATCTACATGGTCCCATGTTGTACTTTCAAAAACATTCGATGTGCTATTCATTATTTCAGAATGGCATTGGTTTGAAGCAGTCTGTTTTATGGTTGGAGGAAGGGCGATGCTGTGGGGACGGCCTTAATGTGTGCTGGGTACTCTGTACTGTGGTATCTGTCTCAACACGGGGTTCAGGGCCCAGATGAAGAATATTGCTCATGGAACCCAAGTTGTCACATATGGTTTTTGCTCAATAGATCCTTCGTTAAGTTTTTTTTCTTTATAACCAACATTTTTAGGGTTGATTATTATGATTATGCTGGTGGTGAATCGCCTTCACCAAGGGGGCTTAGAGTTTCGATCGTGAGAAGACGAGAATTATAATGTCTAGAAATTTGTGGTGAAGTCAAGCAATTGAGTAAAAAAAAAAGACAGAAAATTACTTGTGTGGAACTTACTGCTGGTTTGTACCTGCTGAAACAGCCAGGGTGACAGGGTACAATTTAGGGTGGCGCAGTGGCATAGACTCTAATTCAATCCTGACTATATGTGCTGTGTGTACGGAGTTTGTACATTCTCCCTGTGACCTACGTAGGTTTTATCTGGATGTTCCGGTTTCCCCCCCACACCAAACACGTACAGGTTTGTAGGCTAATTGGCTTCGGTAAAAATTGTCGCTTGAATGTAGGATAATGCTAGTGTACAGGGAGATTGCTGGTTGGCACGGACTTAGTGGGCCAATGTGCCTGTTTCCACACAGTATCTCTGAAGTCTAAAGACTGGCTTTATTCCCACTCCTATGCATGGAGGATGAAGAAATTCCATACAGGCAGCACCCGTAGTCAGGATCAAACCTGGTTCTCTGGCACTCTAAGGCAGCAACTCTACTGCTGCCACACCTTGCCGGCCTTTTATCGATATATTGCTCAAACTCTTATCTTGTTTGTTTGTATATTTATATATATGTGTGTGTGTGTGCGCGTGCTTCCCCGAAATACCGCCAAAACGGTACACGATGGCGCTACAATTTTTGGCCCACCTTACTCACCATTGTCCTGTGATGTAAATGAAACAAGTTCATTCAGATTGATGGTAGACAAAAATGCTGGAGAAACTCAGCAGGTGAAGCAGCATCTATGGAGCGAAGGAAATGGGCAACGTTTGAGGTCGAGGCCCTTCTTCAGATTGATGGTATATTTTACAAGTTATTCACATTTTAAACTTTACAAAAATCACTTTTCCACTTGCTCTGCCCGTTTGCTGCATACGACGCCACAATGGGATCCCAAATTTCATTTTTTCTTAAACGCTTTTTTTTCCGCGTGTGCTTGCCTGGCCTCCCAACATATGCACGGGTAAGTTTCCTTCTACTTTGCAAATGCCTCCACGAGTCCTCTATTCACTTTAACTTTAACTTAATTTCTGCCGACAACGGCACAACTTTGAACGCAGTAGCCGCTTTTGGTCTAGTTAATAATTAAAATTAATTATTTGGGGCTCTGGTGAATGTGAATCTTAACACTTCTGTCCTTTGCTTAGGGTTCCCAACATTGCCTGTCCCAACCCACTGTATCTCTAAAGCTAAAATAAAGTAAACTAAAAAGGTGAGACCCAAAAGAAAATTGATGATGTTCCCGGGATCCAAGTGGTAATGGTAACGGAGTGAACATTGAAACACAAGTTCATTGTAGTGTTGGATCAAGTGGTTGTTTAATTACAAGCCTGCTCCAATAGTCAGGAGTGAACAGTGTCCATGTCCTCCACAGATGCTGCCTGACCCGCTGAGTTACTCCAGTACTGTTGTGTTTTGCTCGTTCCAGCATCTGCAGTTTCTTGTTGCTCTTTCGAAAGGCACTAGGCTGACCAAGATGCATAATTTTAAGAAGCATTTAGACAGGTACATAAATAGGACAGGCTTAGAGGGATATAGGCCAAACATAGGCAGGTGTGACTTGTGTAGATGGGGAAAGTCTCCGCGCCAAATGACTTGATAACTATGACAAGCGAGTAACATGTGACCTATATTCCTCTCAACCTTTTCGATTGAGGGAGTGTGTAGCGTAGGTTCACGAGGTTAATTCCTGGGATGGCGGGACTGTCATATGTTGATAGAATGGAGTGGCTGCGCTTGTATACTCTGGAATTTAGAAGGATGAGAGGGCATTTTATTGAAACATATAAGATTATTCAGGGTTTGGACACACTAGAGGCAGGAAACATGTTCCCGGTGTTGGGAGAGTCCAGAACCAGGGGCCATAGTTTAAGAATAAGAGGTAAGCCATTTAGAACGGAGATGAGGAAAAACGTTTTCCCACAGAGAGTTGTGAATCTGTGGCATTCTCTGCCTCAAGGCAGTGGAGGCCAATTCTCTGGAGGCTTTCGAGAGAGTTGGATAGATCAATTAAAGATAGAGGAGTGAAGGGATATGGGGAGAAGGCAGGAATGGGGTACTGATTGTGGATGAACAGCCATGATCACAGTGAATAGCGCTGCTGGCTCGAAGGACCGAATGGCCTACTCCTGCACCTATTATCTATTGATCCATGTACCTGTCCAAAAGTCTATTAGATATTGTAGTAGTACCAACCTCAACAACTTCCTCTGCAATCTCGTTCCATATACCCACCACTGTGGAAAAACTTGCCCCTTGGGATCCCTTTTATTTCTCCAGTTTCCCCCACACTCCAAAGACGTACATGTTTGTAGGCGAATTGGCTTGGTTAAATTGACCCCAGTGTGTATAGGAAAGTATTAGTGTGCAGGGATCGCTGGTCGGCACGGACTCGCTTGGCCAAAGGGCCTGTTTCCAAGCTGTATCTCTAAACTTAACTCTCGCCAGCGATGCAACTTGGAGTCTCAACACCTGTGTTCAATGCCCTGACCGATGAAGGCAACCATTTCAAATGCCGCCCTATCTACCAGTGTTGCCAGGGAACAAAGGTGAGAAGGGAAAGATTTAATAGGAAGCTGAGGGGCAACTTTTAAACTCAGAGGGTGGTGGGTGTATAGAACGAGCTGCCAGAGGAGGTTGTTCAGTGTTAGTTTAGAAATACAATGCGGAAACAGGCCCTTCGGTTCACCGAGTCCGCACCAGCCAGTGATCGCCATATACTAGCCCAATCCTACACCCTGGGACCACAATTTTTTTTTAACCAAAGCCAATTAACCTACAAACGTGTACGTCTTTGGAGTGTGTGTGGGAACTGAAGCACCCGGAGAAAACCCACTCGGTCACGGGGAGAACACTCGTAGTTAAGATTGAATCTAGAGCTCTGCCGCTGTGCCACCTTGCCACCCAGGTAGTTGAGGCAGGTACAATAACATTTAAAATACCTTTGGAGATGTAGGGATCAAATGCAGGCAGGTGGGACTAGTGTAAATGGGGCATCTTGGTTAGCATGGACATGTTGGGATGGGCCTGATTCCGTGATCTATGACTATGAATATTTTGTGCCGCTGCCTGCTTTATGTACGTTAATTGCTAAATTAAAGGAACTGAGGCAGCAACGTTGCCCATCTCCTGGCTGGTTTATCGGACTGAAGTCCATATTTTGGCTGCGGGGTATGAGCCATTTGGTAGACTGTGCCAAAAAACATTCCCTATTGACTGCTGCTATCCCATTGTTTTTGAAATGCCTGCTTTTAAAAATAGAATCTTTGAAGAAACACCTAGGTTCAAGTGAGATTAGCCTTCCTTCAGATATAAAAAAAGCTGGAGTAATTTAGCGGGTCGGGCAGCATCTCTGAAGAAACGGAGTGGATGATGTTTCGGGTTGAGGCACTTCTTCAGACTGTGTCAGGGGAACGAGAGATTTTGATGGTGCTTCGGAGAAATGTTTTGAAGATACGCATCCTTCATGTTGAAATGGGGACTTAATAGCCTTGTGATTGTGTTCCTGTTGTTTCTGTATCTCTGCTTTCCGCCTGCACATCTGCTGGTTGGAGGCCTGCTCCATGATCACATTTTTCAAAGGTCATTCCTCGTGTCACACTGATTACCGCACATCCATTCAGAAAGGGCAGCGTTTCTCAAACTGCACAATGATGTCTGGAGGGCGTAGCCATTTCGGCAGCTCCTCATCACAAAGCAGCATTTACTGCCTCGAAAACCCCTGTGCATGGTGGGCTTTTGTCTTCAATTCTGTCTTTAAAAATTCAGAAAGTACCTTGGTTTGGGTAGGATGCTGTTCATTTGAGGATTCTTTACTTCCACAAATGTTTGTCGTTTGAAGAAATTGTTGTGTGGCGGTGTGTGGGAATCATTGTCCCCTTTGGCTCCTCAGAGCTAAGAGAATTCTCCTAGTGCCGTCACCTCCCACACCCTTCCCCCTCACCCCCAGAGATACGAGCCGAGCACTCAGCTATGTGACAGCTGTGTCTCCTCAATTTATTCTTTTTAATTTGATTTGGAGAATGGTTTCCTTTCCACATCTGTTGGTCTTTATTCGAGAGAGAGCTGCAGGGTTTCGTTGACAGCCTGATTGTCCCAAACGTGAATGTTCCCATTTACCGGTTGCTGAACACAGGGCTCCAGGACAATGCCAAGCCATTGAATGGGGCGCGGGTGTAAACGAGGCCAGGGAGCTTCCAGCCACACTCCTGCAACTCCAAACTAAATAGTTTTATCTAAATGTAATTCTCAGCAACAGTGTACAGGTAGTCCCTGGCTTTCCATTCCTGAGTGTTGTTCATAACCCAAATCATGTCCATAAGCGATAGGTGGAGAATTAGGCCATTCAGCCCATCAAGTCTACTCCACCATTCAATCATGGCTGATCCATCTCTCCCTCCTAGCCCCATTCTCCTGCCTACTCCCCATAACCCCTGATACTCATACTGATCAACAATCTGTCAATCTCTGCCGTAAAAATATCCATTGACTTGGTCTCCATGGCCTTCTGTGGCAATGAATTCCACAAATTCACTGCCCTATGACTAAATAAATTTCTCCCCATCTCCTTCCTAAAGGAACGTTCTTTGAATCTGATGCTATGACCTCTGGTCCTGGTCGCTCCCACTAGTGCAAACATCAGCTCCACTCTATTCAGATTCAGATTCAATTTTAATTGTCATTGTCAGTGTACAGTACAGAGACAACGAAATGCATTTAGCATCTCCCTGGAAGAGCGACATAGCAAATGTATTTGAATAAATAATAATAAGTGATAATAAGTGTCCGGGGGGTGGGGGGGTGATTGGCAGTCACCGAGGTACGTTGTTGAGTAGAGTGACAGCCGCCGGGAAGAAGCTGTTCCTGGACCTGCTGGTTCGGCAACGGAGAGACCTGTAGCGCCTCCCGGATGGTAGGAGGGTAAACAGTCCATGGTTGGGGTGAGAGCAGTTCTTGGCGATGCTGAGCGCCCTCTGCAGACAAAGCTTGCTTTGGACAGACTCAATGGAGGGGAGCGAGGAACTGGTGATGCGTTGGGCAATTTTCACCACCCTCTGCAATGCCTTCCGGTCGGAGACAGAGCAGTTGCCATACCATACTGTGATGCAGTTGGTAAGGATGCTCTCGATGGTGCAGCGGTAGAAGTTCACCAGGATCTGAGGAGACAGATGGACCTTCTTCAGTCTCCTCAGGAAGAAGAGACGCTGGTGAGCCTTCTTGATCAGAGTTGAGGTATTGTGGGTCCAAGAGAGGTCATCGGAGATGTTGACTCCCAGGAACCTGAAGCTAGAAACACGTTCCACCTCCGTCCCGTTAATGTGGATGGGGGTGTGCGTGCCGCCCCTGGACTTCCTGAAGTCTACAATGAGCTCCTTGGTCTTCTTGGAGTTAAGGGCCAGGTTGTTGTCAGCGCACCATGCTGCTAAGTGCTGGACCTCCTCCCTGTAGGCCGACTCATCGTTGAATCTATCCAGAATCTTTTGGAAATTCGAAATGAACAAGAAACACATACAGGAGAGGATGGCAGTGTAGGAAGGAACTGCAGATGCTGGTTTACACCGAAGATAGACACAGAATGTTGGAGTAGCTCAGCTGGACAGGAGCCTCTCAGTCTGAAGAAGGGTCTCGATCCGAAACGTCACATATTCCTTTTCTCCAGATATGCTCCCTGACCCGCTGAGTGTGTAGGCAAAGTGGAATAACGTTGAACTGGTGTGATTAGGTGATCGATGGTTGGCATGGCTCAGTGAGGTGAAGGGCCTGTTTCCATGCTGTGTCTCTAGTCTAAACTAAAACTACCAGGATGCTTTTCCAAAACTTAGTAAAAAAGTGGCATGCCATTTATATTTGTATTCTTAGATCAATTGTGACTTAAGTTATTGGGCCTGTCAGTGGGAGCAAGCTTGAGTCATTGATTTACATTGAGAGGTATGTGCATAAATGTAGTGGAACTTCCAGCCTAGTGCCCGAAGGAGTGCTGCTCTGTGGAAGATATCAAATGAAGACAGACGCACACAGAATGCTGGAGTAACTTTGCGGGTCAGGCAGCATCTCTGGAGAAAAAGTGTAGGTGATGTTTTGGGTTGGAACCCCTCTTCAGACTGAAAGTAGAGGTGGGGTAGAGAAATAAACTGGAGACGTGAAAAGGCGAGAACAGATCAGGGCGCAACAGATGACCTCAAGAAGGGTGGAGCCCATAATGACCCATTGTTGGCTGGGGATGGTATGATAGATAACCAGAGGGATACAAGGACGCAACCAGTGGAACTGGAAGGACGACTAAGATGGGGGCGAGGGAATGCAGGAGTAATTTGGAATTGGAGAACGCCATGTTCATTCCGCTGGGTTGTAAATTGCCCAAGCAAAATACAAGCATCTGGGTGTTAAGGATCCCATGGTGCAGTAATGACACACAGATAGCATGATTTAGTCCTAGGCGGCATTACTTGATAAGCCATCTACTCATTCCTCCTCTACCAACCCCCTCCCCTTAATGCGTGTCATTGATGTGTTTTTAACTATTGTTTTAGCAATATATGTATAACGTTAATTATATTGCAGGACAGGATGTGTTAATGAAAAGGGAAAATCTCACTTGTTCAAAAGAGTTTGAACACTCTTTTAATCGGAAATGTGATTTGCAACATTGTTGTTAGAGGCACTGTCTTTTGTTCACGCAGGTGATTGCAACTAAATAACTTGAGGATGTACAGAGGAGTTGTTCCCAGTGTTGTGGGCAATATTTATCATGTAAACTGTATCATTAAAAGCACAGATTATTTGTTTGTGGTCGCATCAGTATGTATTGGGCTAGAGCTGCCCGCAAATTGGTCTGGGTGTTTCCTCCATTATAATTGTGATTGTGGGACACAAGGAACTGCAGATGCTGGAATTTTGAGCAAAACGCAGTGCTGGAACTCATCGGGTCAGGCTCCATCCACTGAGAGAATGGACAGTTGACGTTTTGGGTCGGGGCCCTTTAGAGGCTGATTGTACTGGGGAGGAGAAGTGGGGGTGGGGATAACGCCTGGTGAGTGATAGGTGGATACAAGTTGTGATTATGGTTCAATATTGTTTCATTTGCTGTAAAGCGTATTAGGACAGTCTGATGTCATAAAATATTTTTGCATTTGCAATCTGGAGCGTTTGATAGCACTGGGCCTCCACTCACTGGAGTTTAGAAACTTACAGAATAATGAAAGGCATGGATAGAGTGGATGTGGAAAGGATGTTTCCACTGGTGGGACCAGAGATCATAGAATTAAAGGGTGCTCTTTTAGGAAGGAGGTGAGGAGGAACATCTTTAATCAGAGGGTAGTTAATCAGTGGAACAGAGGGCTGTAGAGGCCAAGTGACAATAAAGGCATTCAATTCAATTCAAGTCAGTTGATATTTTTAAGGCAGAGATAGACAAATTCTAGAATGGTGTCATGGGGAGAAGGCAGGAAAATGGGATTAGGAAGCAGAGATCAGTCATGATTGAATGGTGGAGTGGACTCGATGGGCCAAGTGGCTTAATTCTACTCCTTTTACTTGTGAATGGATCCCTTTTCTGTTTAATTGATTAGAGTCCTGTTTATACACTTCTGGATCTGGCTGCTCTTTTGTCTATTCAAAGAGCTGAGCCAATCTCGAGCAGTTTAATTCCAGCAGCATCTTGTGATCTTGGAATACCCTCCGGCAATATTTGTTTTCTATCCCCTCTCAGCTGAAGCTAGCTGGCCCTGTGTGGCTTGTTGAATAATAAGCTCTGGAAAATCAGTTATTCTGATCAATCGGTAATTTTTGTGTGTGTGTGTGTGTGTATATATATATGAGAGCTGTATTATCTCTGTCTAGCATCACGATGCATGGGCAATCATTAATCCTACGCATACTCTTTTTCTGCATCATCCCCCCCCCTGGGGTTTTGCAACATTGTCGACTTGATTCAACCCCTCTTGTAGAAACATGTCACTGCAGATGCTGGGTTACAAAGTGCTGGAGTAACTCCGCAGGTCAGGCAGCATCTCTGGAGAACATGGGTAGACAATGTATGGAAGGGAGGTAAGTTTGAGTCTGAAGAAGGGTCTCGACCCGAAACGCCACCCATTCCTTTTCTCCAGAGACACTGACTGTCCCGCTGAGTTACTCCAACTTTTTGTGTCTATCTTTCATTTAAACCAGCACCTACAGTTCCTTCTTACACAGGTTAATCTGCGTGATGGTCTGGGCTGTGTCCACAATTCTCTGCAAATTTCTTGTGGTCTTGGATGGAGTTGTTCCCAAACCAAGCTGTGATGCATCCCGATAAGATCCCCATTGGCTACCATGCTGACTTCCTCCATGACAGAACAAGGTCTTGGTCCTAGAATCACCTGGCCCTGCTGCACAGCCTTCGGACATTTGTGCACTTCACGCATGCACGTAGATGTACAATCCTGTCCGCACCCTTTTCCTTTCGCTTGTCCTCATTATTATCCCTTCAGCCTCAGTTCACTCTTTTGTTTGCCTCCTTCCCCCTCTCTGTTGTCGAATTCCAGTGAGCTTGCCCTGCTCCTGGCTCCCCAGCTCGCTCTCCAAGAATTGGAGTAGGAAGGTACAGCATTGGAGCTACTGCCTCTCAGCGCCAGAGACCCGGGTTCAATCCTGACCTTGGGTGCTGGCTGTGTGTGGAGTTTGCATGTTCTCCCTGTGACCGCACGGGTTTCCTCTGGATGCTCTGGTTTCCTACCGCATCCCACAAACACGTGGGTTTATAGGTAAATTGACCCTCTGTGAAATTACCCCTAGTGTGTTGGGCATGGCTGCGAAAATGGGTTAACGTGGAACGAGTGTGAACGAGTGATCGATGGCTGGCATGGACTAGGTGGGCCGAAGGGCCTGTTTCCATGTTGTATCTCTTTTTTTTAAAACAAAACAAAACCCAACAACTAAAAGCTATTTGCTGTTTTTGGAGTGACTAGATCTAACTTGTAGGTGGGTCTATAATCTGGGCTGCGGGTAGTTTAGTGAAGCGTGATAATGCATCTGGATTTGCTTGTTTGCCATGGATTGTTTAATGCACAGGGGTGATTTGGCCATCTACTGTCATTTGTTTACACCCAGCAACGTTTTTGCTCAAAGGTTTGCTTGCTTTGACTTCAAATATATGAAGTAATCTCTAGGTGTAATTTACACTGAGATGTCACCATGTTCCTATTGAAACCATTAATTTCTACTGTCACTTCTCTTCTTTGTGAATTTTTAAAATCCAACAACAGGAACACTGTTGGGTGCAATCCTGACCTTGGCTTCTGTCTGTGTTGGGTTTGCGTGTTCACCCTGTGATGTGTGTGTTTCTCCCAAGTGCTCTTGTTTTGTTTTTTTTGCATCCCAAAGGTGCTTGGGTCGGTCAAATAATTAATTGACCACTAAATTGTAGCGATGAGCGATAGAATGAGGAGTGGCGGAGTGGCTGAGATGAGAAGGTGGGATGAGTGTAAATGGGTGGTTGATGGCTGCCGTGTACTCTGGGCCAAAGGGCCTGTTTCCGTGCTGGATTTCTCCATTGCTCTCTAGCTTTTGTAAATCTAGAATCCATGTGCTCTTGCTCATTCATAAGTGATCGGAGCAGAATAAGGCCATTCGGCCCGTCACGTCTACTCTGCCATTCAATCATGGCTGATCTATCAACCCTATTCTTCTGCCTTCTCCCCATAACCCCCTGACACCTGTACTAATTACGAATCTATCTATCTCTGCCTTAAAAATATCAATTGACTGGGCCTCCACAGCCTTCTAACGGTTTTAAAGAATAAAAGATCTTGCATGCAAGCAATCTTTATATCGCGATGGAATCAAGAGCAACTTCAGAAGTATCACCCAAATGATGCTGCAGCTGAGACATGATTGACTGCTTGGACCAGGCATTGTGACAGATCAAGGAATGATGTGTCTCTGCTTCCCAAGTGAGTGTAAATTGTTTGTCTCCGGCTGCTTGGGATATCAATAAACTGTAATTGAACTCCCTGCCAGGCATCCTCTCTCCTGCAGTACAAAACCACATATCAATCTTTAAACCCATAATATACGAAATGGAAAGATATTTGCTGGATTGTATAGGCAACACGGTGGTGCAGCGGTCGAGTTGTTGCCTTGAAGCGCCGGAGACCCAGGTTCCATCCGACTACAGGTGCTGTCTGTACGGAGTTAAGGCGTTCTCCCCGTGACTGGGTTTTATCTGAGATCTTCAGTTTCCTACCACACTCCAAAGAAGTATGGATTTGTAGGTTAACTAGCTTGGTATAAAGAGCCTGTCCCAATTGGGCGCCATTTGCGCATCACACTGGTGGCGCGTGAAGATTTTGTACATCCCAAAATCCTGGGGCGACCGTGCGTCACTGTCTACGTCACCGTGCACCATGCGCGCATCGTGACGTGTAAATGATGTCGCGCAAATGGCGCCCAAGTGGGAAAGGCCCTTAAGTGTAAATTGTCCCTAGTGTGTGTGTGTGTGGGATAGTGTTAATGTGCATGGATGTCTGTTCAGTGCAGACTCTGTGGCATCTCCAAACTATACGGCTCCCAGTGTAAGACGGACCACCCCAGATTACGGTGAAAACTCTAGAAACACTTTTTGTTGTTTAGCTTTTAATCCCATTTCTGCTTTGGATATTTGGGGGAGTTCAAAGTTGTTCCCTGTTCATAACCTGGGGGCAGATGAGTGGGGATGTCTGCAGCTAGAGTTGTAATGCCTTGATAATGCTTTTGTAAAGTATTTCTTCATTTTGATTTGGGCTCTAATCCTACAGATGAGGCTGTCTGTGTATTTAAATGTGCGGTGAATCGGGAAACGGAATGCAGTCGGGTCGGCAAACAGTCCTTCATCATCACGTTGGGATGTTCCAGTGTCCTCCTGCAATTTCCATCGCAAAATGGTAAGGAATGCTTCTCTGCCGTATAGTTTTCCTGTCTTAGAATGTGAAAGGTGCACCTTTGCTTCGAAGCATGTCGGGTTGCATGTGGGGATGGTGTAGAACAGCCAGCACAGAGGTGCAGCGGTAGAGCTACTGCCTCACAGCGCCAGAGACCAGGATTCAATCCTGTTCTCGAGTAATGTATGTGTGGAGTTTGTGCGTTTTTCCCGTGACCACGTGGGTTTTCTTCTGGTGCTCCAGTTCCTTCCCACATTTCCAAGACATGCAGGTTAATTAGTAAATTGCTCCTAGTGTGTAGAATGGGGTAATAGAACTAGTGTGTGGGTGATTGCTGGTCGGCGTGGACTCGGTGAGCAGAAGGGCCTGTTTCCATGCTGTATCTAAACTAGACACAAACTCAATAGTGGAAATATTTGTTTGTGAGTCAGTCCACTAATCATTACCTTGCTGCTGTGAAATCATGGCTCTGACAGGCCGGGCCATTTTCTCGGAGGTTCTACAGCTAAATATTTGATTATATCCACATTTTTGTACAATAAAATTAAATGGTTTGTTACCTGTTCACTGATTAATGTTTCCTCTGCTCCCCCTAAGCTCACTGGAGTCCAGTTCTATCTAAACTTGTTGGCTTCACTGAAATGTGTATTATAATATGGTGCAATGTCATTTTATTTTAAGAACTAAAATTAATGTGTTGGACATTAATGAAAGTAACATCCAATAGTTCTGCGCATCTGATATAGCCCACCCCACGACTCAAGTTGCCAAATTATTGAAGTTAATTTGAGGGAAGAAGTGAATTAAGTTTTGAGATTTCCTCCTCATTGTTTCCCCGAAATTGAATCTATATGGTTGGTCTTGCAGCTTGCAGACATTAAGTAATTGCACATAAGTATATTTTTTCCCCCACAAACTTCAGCTTGGGTTTCTGCTACTCTAATCATTGTTGCAGGACAAATATTGGGCAATTGAATCTTGTAAAGAAGAGACAGATCGATGTGAATGAACACTGAATGCTCTCGGGCTCTACGCACATGATTAGATGCTTTGTATCGCTGTTATTCATAGTTCATAAGTTCTAGGAGCAGAATTAGGCCATTTGGCCCATCGAGTCTATTCCACCATTCAAGCATGGCTGATCTATCTTTCCCTCCCAACCCCATTCTCCGCATAACCTGTGTCACTCTTACTAATCAAGAATCTGTCAATCTCCCCTTAAAAATATCCATCGACGGCCTCCACAGCCATCTGCGGCAATGAATTTCACAGATTCACCACCCTCTGACTAAAGAAATTCCTCCTCATCTCCTTTCTAAAGCTGCGTCCTTTCATTCTGAGGCTGTGGCCTTTGGTCCTAGCCTCTCCCATTAGTGGAAACCTGTTCTCCTCATCCACTCTATCCAGGCCTTTCATTATTTGGTAAGTTTCAATGAGGTCTCCCCTCTTCCTTCTAAGCTCATTGCCCAATGCTCAAGAATGTTTTATATTTTTTTCAAGTATGTTTACACCAACTGGATAGATTGGGAAGTTTCCTCTCAGCAGTCCATGATAAGCTGTTGAACACAAAAGATATCTGATAGCTTCTAGATTTTTGGATGTTGATATGTCTAATTTTCCCAGGCTCCAGACTCTCAATCAATGTGACGGTCTGCTATTTATTGACTCCAATGGGTTTGAAAGCCCATTATCTATTTGCTTGGTGATTCTGATAGGGTTTAATGGCAGGGATAGAACTGCTTACTCCTGCATTGCTCCAATCCCACAATCAGAGTAGCTGAAAATGGCTCATTTCCTGAATCTGAACTGAAGTACGTCAAAGGCAGAGCTACTGAATTAATGTCTGATAAAGAAAGTTGCCTCAAATGACAAGGAATTATTCTTTGGCATTTGAAGTAACTGAGTGCGGCCACCGTGTTTCCAAATGGTTCCTCTTGTGTTATCTTCCAGAGTTCTACTCCTTTTTTAATATTCTGAAAAACTGCAGAGGGCACAACCTTGAACGATCTGTTTTCAGTGACCGAACAGAAGAATCTTCTGCTGTGCAGTATTTCCAGGTACCATCTCCAAGCTGATTTGTGTATTAAACTTTGTTCTTGGGGGAAATGTCACACTAGAGTTTTTGCTCAGTTCTTGCTACTTCTGGTTGTGTTTTTCCCTCCTGTCCAAGTTTGAATCACTTTCCTGAAGATGATGACGTATGAGATGATATCCTTGGGTGCTTTCCCCCCTTGATCGTCTTTTTGTTTTAAAGTCTATACACCCACTGTTCTCGCACTGGAGCATTACCGCAGTGTTCTGCCAGGAGGTTAGTTTTCGAGCGGCATGGAGGCGTAACGGTGGAGTTACTGCCTAACAATGCCAGAGACCCAGGTTCGAACCTGACTACAGAGGCTGTCTGTACGGAGTTTGTACGTTCTCCCTGTAACCGCGTGGGTTTTCTCCGAGTGCTCCGGTTTCATCCCACATCCCAAAGAGGCACAGGTTGGTAGGTTAATTGGCTTTGGTAAAATTGTCCCTAGTGTGTGTAGGATAGTGTTGGTGTACGGGGTGATCACTAGTCGATGCGGACTCTGTTGGCCGAAGGGCCTGTTTTCGCGCTGTATTTCTAAAGTCGAGTTAGGGTAGATTCGGGCATTTATAATGGTCCTGATAACAGATCTTCAAAAAATAAAATCTTCTGTGATAAGTGGAAGGTAACACAGAACTTGGCTCAAAAGCCTTCACTGTCAAAACCATATTCTCTTAAACTGATCTCCATTTTCATATTTCACACCATGAGGTCACGCCCAAACAATATCATAGTTTTCAACAGCGTTTGCTGTTTGGGCCACTTTAAGCGTTCAATGCATTAAGTATTTTGTTGTTCAAACTATTGCTTCCAAAACCAAATTGCTGCAGGCTGATTGTTCATTAAATTTGCTTCTTGCAGTTCTATGGATATTTGTCGCAACAGCAGAATATGATGCAAGATTACATACGAACAGGCACCTACCAAAGGGCAATACTTCAAAACCATGCCGACTTTAAAGACAAGGTAAGTAAGCATTGTGCCAGATTCATTTGTGGAGTTTAAATGAACAGCCATCTTCCAGAAATGCTGCATGACCTGCTGAGCTACTCCAGCTCTTTGTGTCAATAGACAATAGACAATAGGTGCAGGAGCAGGCCATTTGGCCCTTAGAGCCAGCACTGCCATTCAATGTGATCATGGCGGATCATCCCCAATCAGTTCCTTCCTTCTCCCCATATCCACTGACTCCGCTATTTTTAAGAGCCCTATCTAGCTCTCTCTTGAAAGCATGCAAGAAAAAGCATGTGAGAAAAAGTGTTTCCTCGTCCTTTTGTGTATTAACCAGCATTTGCAGTTCCTTGTTTCTACCTTCTCTATCTATGTATTCAGTTGGTACCGTGAAAGGGATGATGCCATTTTGGATGTTTGTTTATTGTTTTGGGCTGTGACTAGAGCTATGAGATTCATTAGCTGTCTAAAACCAATCCATGCATGTGCTTACTTGACTCTGAAGAAAGATCCCCAATCGAAACGTCATCTATCCACGTTCTCCACAGATGCTACCTAACCCTCTGAGTCACTCCAGCACTTTGTGTCCTTTTGCCTACTGACCAACATCTGTCTACATGCCCTCATAAGTGACAGGAGCAGAATTAGGCCATTCAGCCCATCGTCTACTCTGCCATTCAATCATGGTTGATCTCCCCCTCAACCCCATTCGCCTGCCTTCTCCCCATAGCCGCTGACACCCATACTAATCAAGAATCAGTCAATCTCTGCTTTAAAAACATCCATTGACTTGGCCTCCACAGCCATCTGTGGCAATGAATTCCACAGATTCACCACCCTCTGACTAAAGAAATTCCTCTGCATCACCTTTTTAATGGGGCGTCCTTTAATTCTGAGGCTATGGCCTCTGGTCCTAGCCCATCCCACTAATGGAAACATCCCCTCCTCATCCACTCTATCCAGGCCTGTCACTTCGGTAAGTTTCAATGAGGCAGAAAAATCCACAGACTCACCAATGAGGGGGGACGTCCCATGCGCACGACCCCCCTCATCGTTCTAAACTCCAGCGAGTACAAGCCCAGTGCCATCATATGTTAACCCACTCATTCCTGGGATCATTCTTGTAGGGGAACTGTTTGGCTGTGGACCAAATCTTTGATATTTTGGGGACACCTGGAAGAGGAGGTTCATACTACAGGTATATTTTAGTCTATGTAAAACTCCAGGATACATTCAAATTCCCTCCATGTTGTAATACAGCTTTATCAGATCCAGCAGTGACTGCTACGTGGTTTTGAAAACATGTACTTGTGAACAGCATTACTGAATGGTTGAGTAATAAGGGCACTCTCTTTCAGGTGGTACTAGATGTTGGCTGTGGCTCTGGAATTCTGTCGTTTTTCGCAGTGCAGGCTGGAGCACGGAAGGTGTATGCAGTGGAAGCAAGCACCATGGCCCAGCATGCAGAGGTGAGTGATGAGATCCCATGCCGACCATCACAAATTTCTCGCTAACTCTATCCATCCAGCTGCCAGCTCTCTGCTGCAGTTTTGCAGTGATGTGCGTTGCAAACAAGGTTGTCACAATCCATTACTGGCCCCGGTTCAAGCTTTGAGGTGCTCTGCTGTGTAATGACCTATAACTGTACCTTCTCATTGAACGTGGGGAAAAATTTGCTGTGAGTGTCAAAAAAGTGCAGGATGAAACCGGAATCCTAACTTAAACTCTGACATTACTTTTTGTTGGTAGTTAGAAACTTGGATTTTTTTTTTTAAAACACTCGCAGATTAAGATATGTAATTCCAGAGTCGGTGAAATGAGACATTATACTTGGAAGTTCTGTTTCATAGAAACAAACAGATATCTGTACAGAGTTTGGACGTTCTCCCCGTGACTACAGAGGTTTTCCCCGGATGTTCCAGTTTATTCCCACACTCCAAAGACATACTGGTTTGTAGGCTAATTGGCTTTGGTAAAAATTATAAATTGTCCCGAGTGTGCAGGATAGTGCTATTGTACAGGGTGATTGCAGGTTGATGTAGACTTGGTGGGATGAAGGGCCTGCTTCCACCTTGTATCTCTAAACTAAAATCTGTACTGTGTAACACGACTGAAAATGATTGCTTTCCTTGCTAGATGCTGGTGAAAAGCAACAGCCTATCAGATCGCATCCTCATCATCCCAGGCAAGGTGGAGGAGGTCAGCATCCCGGAGCATGTCGATATCATCATCTCAGAGCCCATGGGCTACATGTTGTTCAACGAACGCATGCTGGAGAGCTACCTGCACGCCAAGAAGTGGTTGAAACCAAATGGTACGTTTTATTCTACATGCAAATAGCTGAGGTAGGCGGGAAGATGGCACTGTATTAAAGTTAGTTTATACAGTGCCTTCCATTATGTTTGGGACAAAGACCCATCATTTATTTATTTGCCTCTGGACTCCACAATTTGTGATTTGTAATGGAAAAAATCACATGTGGTTAAAGTGCACATTGTCAGATTTTAATAAAGGCCATTTTTATACATTTTGGGTTCACCATGTAGAAATCACAGCATGGTGTATTTGTCCCAAACATTGTGGAGGGCACTGTAGTTAAAGCTTCACTTTCAGTCCTTGCATGGCACTGTGTATACATTATATCTAGAAAAAAATCTAGAAAAATTCTTCCTTTCCCCTCCCCCGGGAAAAATTGGCGCCTAAGTCCAGTGAGGCGGCTGATTATGGCCTCATCGGGACTTCCACAGTTGGGCAAAGGAACTCCAACCGGATCCGGCAGATCTGTTCCGGTAGCCAACTACCATGGCTGACCCCGTGGGCTGATATCTTGGCCCCTAGGCAGACCATTCCGGTACCGTTGGACTCTTCTCTGAGGATGTGATCTGTGGGCATTAATGTTAAATGGATACTCAATGGTCAATATAGGCTTGATGGGCAAAATGGCCTGTGTCCCAAGAATATGGTACAGTGACTCTAAAGTTATAACACACTGTTGTCAATTACATTGTTGAACTATAATTTGAAGGAAGTATGAGTGTGATGTAAATTTTAAAGATTATAAAGGATTAGCATGCTTTATTTAATCTGATGGCCGGTACCAAAGCGAACTAATGTACATTTTAGCCGTAGTTTATTCAACTCTGAAGCTATTTGAGATTCGGTCGCGGAGGTTTAGAGTTGAGTCATGGGTCAATGGCTGATCTAAAATGGCTTCATTAATTTGAAACCTGACCCACATCATGGTCTGTTTTCACTTGACCTTTCAATGCTTAGTTTGGGTTTTTTTTAAGGCATTTGGTGCACATGGCCAAATAGCTGGATTGCATGTTTTACTTGTGCTGTTTTAATGTAGTGTCTGTGTAGAGGTGTATCTTTGCTTTGTTACTATGCAAGTAAAGCCTTTCATTATCATAAGAGGCTACAGTGTGAATATTGGTCCTTTTTGGAAAAGTATCTGTTGATCAGGGAGTAATTTTGCTTCGAGAATTTTGCTTTGAGAATTAGGCTCGAGAAGTGTGCAAATTAATTGTCGGGTTTAAAAACGTTCACAATTGGTGATTTTCTGTAGCAGACTGCATGCTCTGTACTGGAACCCCATCTACTGCAGCCTGGCTTCCAGTGTATGTATAAGAAAGAACTGCAGATGCTATCTGAAGATAAACACAAAATGTTGGAGTAACCCGGCGGGTCAGGCAGCATCTCTGGACAAAAGGAATAGGTGACGTTATGGGTCGGAACCCTTCTTAAGACCTCTGTATAATCCAGGGATAATTTCTCCCAGTCTGTAGGGTGTGTGTGATACACAGCCAATTTTACCTGTGGTTCAGTTCAGTTTCAGCTAAAACATACTGGAGCGTTGAGTTTCTGCATGTGTGCAGCAGTGTGTTATTTTCCTGGAGGCTTCATTAATTTACAGTTGAATTAGTTTTTTTGTCTACACTCCCCAACCATTTATTAAGATCTGGCTTTGTGACGGGGTAGGTGATCAGCTCCCAGAACTAGTTGACTATTGTATTTGTCTTTGAGGTGTGGTGCATGCTGTTAGCTTTACAGCCGATTTATCACAACATTGTGGTATCAGCGGTACAAGTGTGCTTCTCATCCATTATACTGGTCTTGAAATAATTAGATACTTCAGACTTTTTTTTAATATTTATTTATTTTTATTTTTATTAAAAGCATGTGTGCAAATGATAATAAACGGCAAACTGGTTACAGAGTTCTTACATAGCTTTAATTTTTTTTAGTTAAAGAAAAAAAATAGAGAAAGAAAGAGATAAGAGAAACTGTAAACTAATAGAAAGGAAAGAAGAGCAAGAAAGAAAGGAGATTACAAATATAAAGATTGTGGAGAAAGATCTGGGAGATGTTGAGTATAGTTGTTCATCCAACCCTAAACTCAAGTTGTGATTTTAATTTTGTGTTAAACCAGTTAAAATTCAATAAATGGAGACCATATTTTAAAAACTAGTTCTGGTTTGTCAATTAAGACAAATCTTTTTTTTTTTTTTTCGAAATGTTTCTTCAGACTTTTACCATAACATTTTTTACGGGGAAAAACGAATGTAAATTTGTTGATGTTGACTAGTATTTATTTGTTATTACATTCCAGGTAATTTGTTTCCAACCCTGGGTGATGTTCACCTTGCACCCTTCACAGATGAGCAGCTTTACATGGAGCAATTTACAAAAGCAAATTTCTGGTAAGTTTAGTATAGAGATGCAGCATGGAAACAGGCCCTTCGGCCCTTCACTTACCTGTTTGCACACTCGTTTTATGTTATCCCATTTTTGCATCCACTCCCTACACACTAGGGGGCAATTTTGCACTGACCAATTCACCCATAAGCCCGTATGTCTTTGGTGTGTGGAAGAAAATGGGAGCACCTAGAGGAAACCCATGCAGTCACAGAGAGAACGGGCAAACTCCACACAGACAGCACCCGAGGTCAGGATTGAAGCTGGGTCTCCAGCACTGAGGTAGCTGCTATGGCACTGACCTGATGATTGCTGCTCTTCTCTGTGGTGGGAGTTGAGAAACATAAAGAATCACAACAGTTGCAGACTGTTTGTTTTGGACTCAATTTAAATAAGACTTTGCAGAGCGTATATTTGAGAAGTAAAATGTACTTGGAGGTAACACTGCCGACCATGTGTGTGACTGACTCCAAACTACAAACAAAGCAAATAAGTCCAATGTATTCTGTACTCTATTTAAGAAGCAGAAGAAACTCAACTTGGGGGAAGAAACTGCTCCAAACTCCTAATTTCCCCAGAAAAGTACAGCACGTGGGAGGGAGCCTGTTGCACAGAACATTATTAATCTGCTGATACACAAAAATGCTGGAGAAACTCAACGGGTGCATCAGCATCTATGGAGCGAAGGAGATAGGCAACGTTTCGGGCCGAAACGTTGCCTATCTCCTTCGCTCCGTAGATGCTGCTGCACCCGCTGAGTTTCTCCTGCATTTTTGTGTACCTTCGATTTTCCAGCATCTGCAGTTCCTTCTTAAATAATTATTAATCTGCTGTTTCCCTGCTTGGAGTTCACTCAGAAAATGGGCCTTTTAGAGAGCAGAGGAATTAGAAAGTGGAGTAAGTTGATAGGAAACTGAACTTGCAAACGAAGCTACAAACTAATGAAAACAGCAGTTTCCCAAGAAAAATACAGTATTTGGGGGTGGTTACACTTAAGTTGGTCTGCTGTTTACCCAGCCATGCAAACTCATTACTAATAGGGTAATGACTCTTTCAATAATCTCCACTGCAGAGATACATTTCCATTATATCCAGTCGTGTTTTCCACCAAAGGTCTGTTTCTATGAACAGAATGACAAATGCTTCCATTTGTGCAGCACCTTCCTGCAGTGCGGTGTCTGTAATTTACAGGTTACATTGATGTGGTTTAAGGCCATTTCCTGCACTTAGCTTGATTCTCCATTTCCACCATAACCCGCGTCCCTCGTAAACCCGTCACTGCTGTTGACAGACGGACCATTACGTGCATAAATAAGCCTCAAGTGTATCAGAGTTGGGAGCCTGTAGCCTCGTAAAGGTATGGATACAAAAACATTTGGGAAGTGCTATGGGTATATTTTACAGTTATTGTATGTGGGGATCGTGTGATGTATTGCATGGAGAGGTCCTGTGTTGTTGAGCTTTCCTCACTACTGTGGTGAATACCAGCTGGTTGTCATGCAACTGCCAGCACAACTGTAGGAGTAAACAGCAAGAAAATAACCTAAGGTTGGGTATGGATAACATTTAAAATGCATGGCTACATGGATAGGAAAGGTTAAGAGGATATGGACCAAACATGGGTAAATGGAACTAGTTTAGATGGGGCACCTTGGTCAGGATGGACGAGTTATGCCGAATGGACGGTTTCAGCGCTACTTTTATGCAGGGTGGAAATATGCCCAACATGCCCACACCAACCAAGATGCCCCATCTACACAGCTCCCACCTGCCCGCATTTGGCCCATATCCTTCTAAACCTGTCCTCTATCAATGTACCCGTCCAAATGTCTTTTAAACGTTGTGATACTACCTCCTCTGGCTGCTTGCTCTGTAAACCCACTGCCATCTGTATGGAAAAAGTTGCTCCTCAGATTCATATTAAATCTTTCCCCTTCACCTTAAGCCTATGCCCTCTGGTTCTTGATTCCCCTGCTGATTTTGGGACAAGGCAGGAACAGGGTACTGATTGGGGATGATCAGCCATGATCACATTGAATGGCAGTGTTGGCTCGAAGGGCCGAATGGCCTATTCCTACACCTATTGTCTACTCTGGGTAAAATACTTGATTTAAGATACTTTTATTTTCTGATATAATAAGACCAAATCTTCTGAATAGAGAAGCTGCGATGTGGACAGAAGTTTGATACATAGACGTTATTTTAATGCTTTATTTTATTTGAAGTCTGGTTTGGAGATTTTATTTTGTAACAGTGGGAGTAGCCCTTGAGATACCAATCCAGTTCTTTATCTATCTGTGCTCACCACTGTGTCTGTTTGATGTCAGGTATCAGCCGTCGTTCCATGGTGTGGATTTATCATCCTTGCGGGCTGCTGCAGTAGATGAATACTTCAAACAGCCAATCGTCGTGAGTGTCCCGATGCGTTAGTTTTCATTAATTATTGCTCATTTTACCTTGACATAAACTTACCATCCGTCGTAACCCGAAAGATCGCCAGGGTTGTTAAATCTGAATGTGTGGGAAGGTTTGCACCGAAGATGATACAAAATACTGGAGTAACTCCGTTGGTCTGGCGGCATCTGTGGAGAGCATGGATAGGTGACGTTTCAGGCCGGGAGTCTGAAGAAGGGTCCTGAACCGAAACGTGGCCTAACCATGTTCTCCAGAGACCCACTGAGTTACACCAGCACTTTGCACCATTTGGTTAAAAATACTGTTTTTGATCGGGACCCTTTAGATCAGGGGTGTCAAACTTGCGGCCCGCGAAGGGGTCCAATCCAGCCCGCGGGGTGATTTCCCCGATGGCAGAGCGGGCAGCAGCTGTCCCCGGTGCCGGATCGGGTTGCGTTCGCACGTGCAATCTGGCGTGCATGAAGTTGCATTTCGCCCATGACCTAACACGAGTTACAATGTGTTTGACACCCCTGCTTTAGAAACATAGAAAATAGGTGCAGGAGTAGGCCATTCGGCCCTTCGAGCCTGCACCGCCATTCAATATGACTGATCATCCAACTCGGTATCCTGTACCTGCCTTCTCTCCATACCCCCTGATCACTTTAGCCACAAGGGCCACATCTAACTCCCTCTTAAATATAGCCAATGAACTGGCCTCAACTACCTTCTGTTATCAGAGAATTCCAGAGATTCACCACTCTCTGTGTGAAAAATGTTTTTCTCATCTTGGTCCTAAAGGATTTCCCCTTTATCCTTAAACTGTGACCCCTTATTCTGGACTTCCCCAACATCGGGAACAATCTTCCTACATCTAATCTGTCCAACCCCTTAAGAATTTTGTAAGTTTCTATAAGATCCCCCCCTCAATCTTCTAAATTAGATTAAAACCAATCCGAAACCATATTCCCCTGACTTACTCCGGCACTTTGCCTTTTTAATTTTGTAAACTATCATCTGCAGTTACTTGTTTCTGCAATTAAACATAAACTGGCCCTCAGCTGGTCTGTTGCATGCTTGTTACGTTTACCGTGTTGTGTGTGACGCTGAGTGCTCTGTGTTTTGAAGGACACATTTGATATCCGGATTCTAATGGCCAAGTCGGTGAAGTACACAGTGAACTTTCTAGAAGCCGAAGAGAATGATTTGCACCGGTAAGATGTCGAACTCAGAGTCCACAGTGCTGATGGAATACAAGTCCCAGAGAATCGTCTCACAACTCCTATGTCTGGGGCTGGAGAGCCCCAATGAACAGGGCTGACGGAGCGCCACTCACAAAACATCGCCACACAACTCCTGTATTTATTGGGGCTGGAATCAATTGGCTGAATTCAGGATTTGCTTGCAGGACTGTTAAATTCCTTGGTTATGCCAACAGCTGGTCCATTAATGTTATTACAAGGGCGGAAGTACTGTAATTTCACGAAAATAACCCAGAAGGTATATCTTAAATCAAAATGATAGATGCAGTGAGTGTTATGTGGGCGACTTTTGTTTGCAGAAGGCCTGACCAGTTCGATTATCCTGCAGTCACTGGTAAGTTGATGTGAGAATGGAAATGGCTGAATCTTGTATCTGTGTGTGTAAACAGACAATTGTGACAATGTACAAGTTGTTATTCGCTGTTTTCTTTTAAACCAGTGAGACTTTCTAAGCACAGTAGCATATCTGGAGTGACATTGAGCCAAGGGGTGCACACTATATACTGTGACCTCATTGTCCGGTTTTACCAAAAACAAATGTGGAGGGGTCAGATTTTCGTGAAATTACAGTAGGTCTGCTCTGATCTACTTCTGTCTAGATTCCACAACTCGTCTAATAGCCGGGCAAAATACCACAAGCTGATGCTGGCCACACTTGTCTCCAGGATCAGTCAGGTGTTCTGCAATCCCAGCTCTCTGTCTCTCTCTCTCTTTTTTTCTAAACTGTTTTCATCATGATCTGCCGGACCAGAGTCATGGAAACGCTGCCTCGCTCTCCACACATCAAATGGAGAGTGGTAATGATCTAGGAGTGCACTGATCATTAGGACTCTGACTTGGTAAACTCGGAGCAAAGTGGCAGGACTCCAGACCGGCCTAGTAATAGTGGGCTCTTATTAGATTGTAAGGGAGTAGAAACAAAGACCGGCAGATGCTGGTTAATACATAAAAGAACACAAAGTGCTGGAGTAACTCGGTGGGTAAGAGGTAACGCTTCGGGGCGAGATGCTTCAGAAGGATCCCAACCTGAAACGTTAACCATCCATGTTCTCCAGAGATGTTGCCTGACCCACCGAGGTAGTCCAGCACTTTGTGTCCTTTTGTCTCTTGTCTGTTTTAATGTGGAACTGTTGATGGGATGCCTCTCAAGACACACACGTGTCATTTAGTGGGCACAGGCAGCTGTTCTGTTGGATGTTTATCATCCTGGTGATTGCACTACCAGCTACATGTCAATGCTACATAAAGAAATCTGATTGCTGCCTATTATGTGGGAGTGAGGCCAGCCAGGGTCTATTGAACAGGAATGTCAGCCCTTGCTCTTGCTTCTAACATGCCTCGTGCTACTGATCACGTCATGTTCCGTCACCTTGTGTCGAGCAGACAGTTAAAATCTTTAGGATAAACACCTCCAAAAAACATAGAATCTGTAGTCATGATTTTAATTCCAGTATTTTTAAACTAATGGATAATTATTGTGGATTTAAACAAATTGGGATATTTCATGTGGTCATTTTAGTTTAGTTTAGAGAAGCAGCGCGGAAACAGACCCTTCGGCACACCAAATCCGTGATCCCTGCACTCTAATACTATCCTACACACACACACTAGGGATAGTTTACAATTCTACCAAGCCAATTAACCTACAGACCTGTACGTCTTTGGGGTGTGGAAGGGAACGGGAGATCCCGGAGAAAACCCACGCAGGTCTCGGGGTGAACGTACAAACTCCGCTCAGACAAACACCCGTAGTCGGGATCGAACCCGGGTCTATGGCTCTGTAAGGCAGCAACTTTACTGCTGCACCACCGCGCCCCTTCCAGCAACTCTGACCCTCTGAGTTACTCCAGCATTTTGAGTATCTTCAGTCAACTCTAGCAGTTCCATTAACAAGCCGCTAAGCATAGTTAAAGGGTAGGAGAACTGTCATAGTCAATACCAAAATTGTGAGGGGCACTGTGGTATATTTGCTGATTTTTATTACCCCCCCCCCCCCCCCCCCCCCCCCCCAGCTGGGACTTACCCATTCAAATCAATTCAAATAGTTTTGCAAAAATTTGCTTTCTAACAACTTCCCGTGGATTTTTTTTGGGGGAGCGTTGGGATGCGTGGTGTGTGCATGCGTGTTTACAAAGCAGAACTTTCTGCCTGAAAACTGAGCTGTAATTAACAAACAATATTGATATCATCTCGTCTTGCTCCAAATGTGTTCATCCCTCATTTCTTCTTGCAGAATAGAAATTCCATTCACGTTCCATATGTTGCATTCAGGGTTAGTCCATGGTTTGGCATTCTGGTTTGACGTGGCCTTTATTGGATCTCAGTGAGTAGTTCTATTTCTCTTTTCTATTTGAAATTGTGTAACTTGTTGACTGATGTTATTGCTGGAGATGAAGTGTGTTTGTCTGATTTGTGAAACGTGTGTGGTGTTGGAATCGTAGACCTTTTGGAAAAGTAAATTGAGAGATTTAATTGTCGGGGGGGGGGGGGGGGGGGGGTGCGTTCTGTCCCTATAAACCTGTAACGATTGATCAGAGTTTGAAGAGAGGATCTTGACCCGAAACATCACACCTTATCAAATATGTCTGACCCGATGAGTTACTCCAGCTTTTTGTCTTATTTCTGTTTAATTCATCGTTGATTGTCTCGATTTCGATTTGAATGTCCTAGTACCATAGCCATTAATTCTCTAGCCTGACTTTAAAAAAGCACTGTATTTTGAGGCCTAGAATTAAGTAAATGTGGGGCTTTACATTATACAGCGTAGAAAATGGTCCTTCAGCCCAACGTGCCCACATTGACCAACATGTCCCATCTAATGTGGGTCTTGACCTGAAATGTCACCTATTCCTATTTTCCAGTGATGCTGCTTGGCCTGCTGAGTTACTCCAGCATTTTGAGTCTATCCCCATGTACACTATTCCCATTAGTTTAAACTTATGGGATATAAGACAGGTTTTACATGTTTCATGCAGCTTTAATTCCCATCATATTTTTGCCTGTGTAAACAGGAGGCTTCAAAACCAGATTCTCAGGAGAAAATGTTGTTTTCCCTGTGGAGATTATAAGGCCCATTGATAAAGGAAACCATTACTGCATCTGCTGTACCAGTTAAATCTGTAGAGACGAGGAACTGAAGATGCTGGTTTACACAATAGCCTTGCAGTGTTGGAGTCACTCAGCAGCTGTGGAGAAGGTAGATGGGTGACATTTCGGGTCAGTCGTCTGAAGAAGTCGCCTATCCACTTTCTCTAGACATGCTGCCTGACCTGCTGAGTTACTCCAACCCTTTGAGTCTTTCTATAAAATAGCCTTGTAGTGTGGAAACAGGCCCTTCAGCCCAAATTATCCACACCAGCCAACATATCCCACCTACATTAGTCCCACCTACTTCCATTTGGCCCATATCCCTCTAAACCTGTTCTATTCATGTACCGGTCTAAATGTTTCGTAAAAATATGTGGATAATTTTATTATAAGCAAAGCTTTTGTATTCTCTCATCTCTGGTTTAGTTCTGTGCGTGTGCTGACTTCTCTTTATCCCTTTCAGAATGACAGTGTGGCTCTCCACAGCTCCGACTGAACCTCTGACTCATTGGTACCAAGTTCGTTGTTTGCTTCAGTCACCGCTGTTCACCAAGGCTGGTGATACTCTCTCAGGGACTGTTGTGCTAAACGCCAATAAAAGGTACACTCTGACACCTGAACTCAAGAATTAAATCCAATGTGTTTTTTAAAAGCTTTGTAAATGTAGTTGTTAATGCCAAAAGCGACAAAGACATATCGCAAGATTTGTCAAGCCAAAATAGCCTTGGCCATAAGGGAATGCTCAGGCAGATGCAGCTTTTATGGAGTGCAGAAAGAGAGAGAAATTGGAGCAAGCTAGTTTAGACAGAAACTCTCTCTAAGTTTAGATACCCAGGTGCAGAAGACCATTGCTTGTGGTGGAAACATTTTAAACTAAATTACGACTGAAGCCAGAAGTCAAGAAGCTTTCAGATATCGGAGTGTTGCAGGGGTGGGAGGAATTTTTGGGAATGAGGGAAGCTATAGGACAACTTGAAAACAAGTGTGAATTTTAAAATTAAATGGAGAGTCGGGTAGCAATGGTAGGAGGGGCTGCTTGTCAATTAAGACAGGTCAGTAGAGTTTTAAATAAATTAAAGTACATGGTAGGATGCTACCCAGAAGTATATTAAACTACACATTTGCAACATTTAGTATGAGACACTTCACATTTTACATATGTTGGATTTATGTGTTTTTACAATAAAGCGCTTGTTCCATTAATACCAAACCCTGATTAATGTGCTCATCTGGAATAAATGACGTGTTCACATTTATACCTGGCAGTGTAGTTGTGAATATGTTTAATTTCAGCAGTTTTATATTATGTGCTGCTTTTCAAGACTAACCCCTGCGTAAAATAAGGTGCCTGTATGTGTGCAGATATTTGTCTGTCATTGTAAGAATAGTTCCTCAAACTGATGCATAAATCATAATTAAACGTGTATCATCACTAAATTTATATCTGACATTAAAAGCCTCCAAGTGTGATTGAATTTTGTTTTGCTCCTTTTTATAGGCAAAGTTATGACATTAGTATTGTAGCCCAGGTAGATCAGACTGGTTCCAAATCTAGTAACTTACTCGACTTGAAGAATCCATTTTTCAGGTAAGTATTGCAATCCAATGCTGAATCTTGTGGTGCTACATTGAAATAGCACAAATGTTCATTTACATTACACTCTTTTGCTCTTTTCCCCTGGCTTTCTACAAAGAGCATGCATTCTTCCCTTGACGTCATTCCCAGACTATCCAAATAAGTCTCCAGGTCACGCAGCTGAGTAATGTTGGCTGCTTCATTGAGCATATCCGCGGTGGGCTAAACTAATGCAGATGTCAGCGACATCCAAGAAAAGTAGCAGAGAAATCAGACCACCCTGTACTTGTAAATGCAGATCATCTGCTGGTGAAAGGGGAAATGTGAAGCCCATTAGATTTTTCATTCTCAATCTTTCCTCTGCAATCAATGAATTATAAACAGAATATCTTTGCATTTTATCGTCCTTTGAGTAATATTGAATATTTGCAGCTAGCCCTTTCTGTTAAATTCTCACATCAGATATTTTTTAATGAGCGAGATATTGGCAACAAATATAACTATTCTACTCTAGACACTTTTATAAAAGCAGTAATCTTAAAACCATAAAGGCCAATAACTACTGCTATGCAAAAAGAATGATTTTTTTATCATGAGATTTCCGTGGCATGGAACAGAGTGGAGATGAATGCTTCAGTTTAGTCACGGATTTTGCATGGACGTTATTATTTTATCATGTTTCCTAAGAGTTCTCGCCGTCCTTGTAGGCTGAAATATCAGGAAACCAGTAGAGTGTATAATTCCACATGGCTGACTTTATTCTAAATATTACTAATAACTCCACCCAAACCGTGTTCAAATTTATTGTTGACACGAGATGCAGTGAATAGGTCTGTTTTGCATGCTGTCCAAAATGATCGGGTAAACATACATAAATACAATCAAGTCAAACTCAAGTGCAGTTAATGGAGCACAAGGGAAGGTAAAGAGTGCAGGATATAGTTGACATATTGTAGCGCATCAGTACCATAGACACTTTATGCGGAGGTAATGGGGAGGAGGCAGGTGAATGGGGTTAGGAGGGAGAGATAGATCGGCCATGATTGAATGGCTTCATTCTACTATCACTTATGATCTGTCGTGCAGCGGTAGAGTTGCTGCCTCACAGCGCCGGAAACCCGGGTTCAATCCCGACTATGGGTGCTATCTATACGGAGTTTGTAAGTTCTCCCTGTGACCATTTGAATTGCCAAGACGTGAAATACCACAGACCAAAACCATGATTAGTATGGATGGGTACTTGATGGCTATTGAGCCCGTTTATGTGGAGTTTGATTCTGTGACTAAACTAAAGGTCCTCTTGTTGCTGCCCTCTGCTCACCAACACCTTTTTCCCCTGTAATAATCTGTTCTGCTCCTTTTGATGGTGCTGTGATCTGTAATGTTATTTCCCTGTTGCGCAGGTACACGGGTACAACGCCCTCACCGCCCCCTGGTTCACATTATATATCTCCGTCAGAGACCATGTGGAACACATCTGCTTCTTACAACCTGAGCTCAGGTATGGAACACTCTTTCATCTTTGGCCTTCTAAATATCAGTAAATCTTGTTCCGACCCTCTGCTTTAGTTGTACGCTGTATGCAAGAGCCAAGTGTATTTTATTGTCATCTATCCCAAAATGGAACAATGAAATTCTTACTTGCAGCAACACAACAGATGTGTAAACATTGTACAAGGATACAAAGGACATTTATTATCACATGCACCAAATGGTGTAATGAAATTTGACTTGTCATTGCAGCACACGAATAAAGATAAGACACAACACTAACGAATTTAACAACATAAAACCATACCCCCACAATGGTTCCCATTGTGGTGGAAGGCAGCAAAGTCCAGTCCCATCCCCTGTTCACCCATAGTCGGGCCTATTGTGGCCTCCGCAGCCAGTCCGATGTTTTCAGGCCCTCTTGCCGGAAAGCTGGCACTCGATAGTGAAGATAGACACAAACAATTGTCCTCTTCACAATGCAGTCAGCATCAGAGACCCACACCACCCTGGCCGCACTCTCATTCGGGAAGAAGGTACAGGAGCCGTAAAACTAACGTCCAGGTTCAGGGGCAGCTTCTTCCCTATAACCATCAGGCTATTAACACTACAACCTCCAAATGGGCTCCGAACTACATAGACTTGGGGGCATTTATTTTTGACTTTGCACCATCATTGCTTATTTGTCAGGTATTTTCAAACACGCTATATATACACACTGAACTTTGCTTATCATAGTGTTTACAGCGCACTATGTTTACAAGCCCACATAAGGGCTCTGACCCAAAACATCACTTGTCCTTTTTCTCCAGTGATGCTGCCTGACCTGCTGATTTACTCTGACACTTTGTTTGGTTTTTTTTTGCTGAGTTACTCCAGCACTTTTTTTTAGTGTTGGGAACCTTCAGAAGAAATCCTAACCCAAAACATCACCTATCCATAGATAGATGCAAACTCAGCGGGACAGACAGCATCTCTGGAGAGTAGGAATGGGTGGCGTTTCGGGTCGAGACAAGAAGGGTCTCGACCCGAAACATCACCCATTCCTTCTCTGCAGAGGTGCTGCCTGTCCCGCTGAGTTACTCCAGCTTTTTGTGTCTATCTTCGGTTTAAACCAGCATCTGCAGTTCCATCCTACACATCAACTATCAATGTTCACAAAAAAGCTGGAGAAACTCAGCGGGTGCAGCAGCATCTATGGAGCGAAGGAAATAGGCAACGTTTCTGAAGAAGGGTTTCGGCCCGAAACGTTGCCTATTTCCTTCGCTCCATAGATGCTGCTGCACCCGCTGAGTTTCTCCAGCTTTTTTGTGTACCTTCGATTTTCCAGCATCTGCAGTTTCGTCTTAAAAACTATCCATGTTCTCCTGAGATGCTGAACGCAGACACAAAATGCTGGAGTAACTCAGCGAGTCAGCGGGTCGGAACCCTTCCTTCGGCATTGCGACACATTCTCCAGAGATGGTACCCGACCCGCTCGGTTACTCCTGCTCTTTGTCTCTTTTTTGTAAACCAGCATCTGCAGTTCCTTGTTTCTAAACTACTTTTGTTACATGTACCTAGACACAATGAGATCGTGTTTTCATACAACTCTGTAAAACCTAACTACATGAACACAATCATGCTCGCACACAAGAGTGCCGTTGAATTGTAATTTTGTTTTTTGGCAGACTCTTACCACATTGTCCCACTAAGTTACTGCTGTTATCTATGCATGTGTGTGTGTGTGTGTGTGTGCCAAGCATGTAAACAAATTCTCAATCTGCTGGTAACAATCGGATTGCTTATAGAGCACAAACTAAACTTGATTGAGTTTCCTTATCAATTCAGCCATTTATCTTTCTAAAGCATACTAACTTATCAAGAGATACAAGGAACCGCAGGTGCTTGTTTGTACAAATAAAAACTGTGCTGGAGCAACTCAGCGGGCCAGACAGCATCTCTGGAGAACGTGGATAGGTAAGGTTTTGGGTCAGGGCATGAGAAGAATTGCTGCTGAGGAGCTGATAATTGCTGCTTTATTTTACATAACTTTTTGATGCCCTGTTCAACATTTACAACCACGAATTTTCAATGTAGAACACATCCTTCTCATTGGAATTGCTGGCAGTTTATGGAGGGAGATTAGTTCCGTATGACGAAGGGCAAATGAGTTTGTGGAAGAATTTTAATGCTGATGTTATTCTAATCAGTTAAACTGCCATTGGTGATGCAGGTAAAAAAAATGTGACATTGTGCTTTTCCACTTTTGAAGGAGTCCCAACAGCTTATGACTTGAGCAATGTGATTGCCAGTGGATCTGCAGTCAGCCACAACAACCTGATTCCATTAGGTAGGTATAAAATAATGCTGTTCAGCAGCTTAGTAAGAAAGTTCAAGGTTGCAAAGGAACATTGGTAGCCAAGGGTTTGTCAAACTCCAAACCACGATAATCTTCACACCCTCCTCCCTTCCATTGTTAGGGGGCTCTGGTTGTCTTTAAAGAGTATATGCTCCCCCATAGCTATGTGTAATTTGTTTAACTATTTATTCATTAATATGGATGTGATCTTCCGGAACTCGCCCTCTGCCTGGTGGCTTGGTTCACTGGTTGGCAACTTTTTTCTTGTGTTTTTTTTGTGTCAGCCGCAACCCTTTTGTGGTAATGACACATTTTCTAAACTGGCTGACAGTCTACGAAGTGGGATCCAGTTTTCTACCGGCTGGGTACAGAAGATTGTAATTTGATTTGGAGTTTGTCTCTTCCCCCCCCCCCCCCCCCCCCCCCAAGTGATCGATTAAGAGCCAATGTTTTTTGTTTTTTTTAACACTTTGGGAAGTCTCGGATGGAGTGTGTAAAAACAAGCCGAGTATGATTCACTCTTGCTTCACTCTCACTATTTTGTGGGATATGTTTTGTGTAGGATTGAGCTGAGAAATTATTTTGTCTGAAGTGTACTGCGTTAGATATAATTCCAACACAATCCCACATCCAAATTCCTCTCATATCTCATCCGGCACCATTTTGTAGTCCTCTCCTGACCATAAAAGGATGGCCCACCACACTGTATGAAGATGTTGAAGCTGCTGGATACTTCCCAACAGAACTGAGGAAATGGAGGAGATAGATTGTGTTGAGTTACTTCCAGAGGGTGAGGGACCTAAATTGCCAATTCTCTGAGTTGGGCAGGAGATCGGAGGTATCTGTCAAGAATAGCATTCCATTAAAGTGAAGATACAATTATTCCATATCGGCTAACGATAAATCAATGGTGGGTATATGGTCCAAGCAGCTTTCTTCTGATCCCATTCTATATGAATGAGGTCCAGCTTGATTCCCTTTTCAGTTGTCCCCACCTCACCACGATGCAATGGTGGCTCAGAGCCATCCCACCACTAACCAGGCAGCTCAGATGTTCTCATGGTCATGGTCTAAGATGACTGCATGAACACTTATATTCTCACATATGACAAGTCGCTGTGAAAAGGTATGCAATAGTCACCACATAAAGGGCGTCAACAACGTTACAAAGTATATGAAGTTGGCAGGTGTAACCCAGCGAAACCGACACTAAAGTGTGCGGGTTAAAAATGAATTATAACTTGCTATTCATTGACTCGTTACATTAATTCCTGCTGACCAACTCTCAAGCGGTACTGATCAAAATGCCTGCATCGTTGTCTTCTGTAATAAGGTTACCTCACCCCCCCCCCCCCCCCCCCCCCCCCCCCGTACGTTATTAAATAGTGTTCGCATTTTCACTTAGTTGGGCTATTTCTATAACATTCTTATGAAAGGATAAGAGAAAGAATCTTAAATTAATTTTATTTGGAAGGCTGTGTCATGCACTGGGCATTATGGAAAACTAGCTGTGACGATAGGTATCCACGTTCTTTTGACACTTGTCTGATTTGAACAGCTTTGCATTAGCTCGGCATTCTAAACCAAAAATATTTAAGTGGGTAGCACAGTGGCTCAGCTGGTAGAGCTGCTTCCTCACAGCATCAGAGAGCCAGATTCAATCCAGACCTCGGGAGCTGCCTGTATGGGTTTCCTCCCACATTGCAAGGACTTGCGGGTTTGTAGGTTAATTGGCGCTTTGTAAGTTGCCCCTAATATGTAGGGAGTGGATGGGAAAGCAGGATAACATAGACCTAATGTGAATGGGTGATCGATAGTCAGTGGGGACTTGGTGGGAAGAAGGAGCTGTTTCCATGATGTACTTTTCAATCTGTTACAATGACTGAATGGTGAGCAATCCATTAGTTGTTGTCAGTGTTTAGTAGAAATGATTTGTATGCCTTATCACCTAATGTCTGACAAAAGTCTCCTTCCCAGTTGTTAAACGTTGCTACATTGTTAAATAGTAAATGTGGTTAAAGTTTGACTCTTGCTGATCTGACCAGCCTTTACTCTAGATGTTCATGGAAGATTTAATATAATGTTTGAATTTAGCATAACTTCCTGATATCCAACATTTTGCCACTTCTGTTCAGCTTGAGGGCCTTGCATTCCATTAATATATTTAAGTGAGAGCTTAAGGGAAAAGAGGGGCTAAATAGATGAAATATAAATAACTAATTTGGTGAGTGTTCTGATGGGGAGCAGAGTTTGCTTTCTAACTGTTGGACATGGACAAATTTGGGTGGCCCTGATGAGCCTGGTTTTCCAAGAAGCAGTGAGACCGTACAAGAGAAACGCCCTTCTGGAATAGAGATTAGCTACATCCTGTCCCATTTTAACACATGTGTTGGAACTGCTGATATGGAAAGAGCATAGTGTGGAATTTAGAACTTGCCCAGTCGCTTTCGGCTCGATCAATGAAATTGCTTCATCTCGCCCTATCAACTCTTGCTTCTGCTCCTTTCTCCCTTGTGTTTTCCTATGTATGCAGCAATCATTTTTGCCTCAGCTACACCATGTATTAGCATGTTCCACATCTCACCACAGAGGGAAGACATTTCTGCTGAATCATCAGATTTGGTGAATCTTCGTGTTTTTGGATCTGTGCCCATCAACTAAAGGGCATGCATCTTGCTTGTGTCTTTCCTTTGCACTGTTCTCGTAACATTGACCACGTCCAAGTCACCTATAGTAAAACATCTCCTGCTTCTTCTGTCTTTCTATATAAATGTGGGCTCTGTCAATTGTGGTATCATCTTGCGGATATCTCCCTTCTTCTGCATTGTTTACCTGGTCACGGTTTATTTTTGGCCATTGATGTTTCTTAATCCAATCATTAGTTTATTCACATTTGTTCTTTTTATTGTCATTTATGGTATAGTTTCCCATGTCCTTTCCCCCTATTTACCTCTAGTTTTGGGTTCTGTTGTATGTTGTCCACTGCACTATCAATTTTTCAATTTGGAAGGAATATTGGCCCAACATTGATGAGTTGGGGTACTTCTATATGCCAGAACCAAACCTAGTGTGTGTAGCATTTTTGTGTAAACATGCCAACCTGGTACCTGTAAGATTTATAAAAATCTTAGACATCCGCTTATATTTTCCCAACAAAGAAAGGGAAGGAAACCTTAAAGAGATCCTAAATCTGCAGATCCTTGTTTGTATGATGTTAATGGTTGAGGGCTTGTCCAAACTTGAGCGAGGGATGTAGAAAGGAATGTAAAGCTAACATTTTGACCCCACATCTACTGAGTTCTACTGAAGTGTCAGACTCTGTGATTTAATCGAGGAAGCGGTTGCCTCGTTTGTTTTGTAGGGCAGGTTATTAGTTGTATCAATAGCATAGACTCGGCTCTCCAGTGTGCTTGCCTCGAACTTGACCACCCTGTTCATGAGGAATTGGGGATGGGCAATAAATGGTACCGTTGCCAGCACCACCCTCGTCCTGTGAGTGATGAATTAATTAAACACCACAGCAAGTTTATCCTTCATTGTTATAACTTTATTCAACATGCAAGAGAATAAATTATCTTTTAAAAATTAAAACAACAAACCTGAATGAAGGTGACGTTCTGTCATCCTCCCACCAAATGTCGAAATAATTTTGGGGTGCGCACCTCGATTGTTTGAATTTGCGGGCACTTACATATATGAAGAAGGGTCTTGACCCGTCACCTATTCCTTTGCTCCATAGATGATGCCTTGCCCGCTGAATTCCTCCCGCATTTCTGTCTACATATAAGTTATCCTAAGTCACTTCATGAGGTTGGCATTGAACTTGCCCAGAACTGTCCTTAACAAATTGACAATACCATAAACTCAGATTACATGTAGCGGAGATGTAATTTTTTTAATTTTTTTTAAAAGTTCAACCATGATATGTTTTGGTAGTTTTCCTCCTGGTTAGTGTTGTAGCGACTTCGTTGTTACTTGTGCTATCCTTTTTACTCAATGATATTAGTGTGTCTCGCCTTCAGCCGAGAAATAGCTAGTGAGGTGATATCCACAATCAATATTTCAGTTTGAAGGAGATTTTTTTTTTGTTTCTATTGAGACGCAAGCTGCTAATGTAAAGATCAGTTTTGTTTTATCATATGTAGACTTTTGTCTTTCCTTGGTGTCGTTTCCCCAAACTCCCCAGGACCTGTCCGTTACTCTAAATTGTGCAAGATTGGGTTAGAATTGTGGTCTTGGGTGCAAGTAAGGTGGCGGAACATTCTGTTGAGGGTTGCTGCCTATTTCCTGGGGATAAATCAGTAGGTTTATATAACGTTATGGGGTAAAATGCTTCTTAAGACTGAGGAAGAAAGGATGCAATAATTGACTTGTCAATTCATGGTCTATGGGTAAATAGTATTTCCACCAGGTGTGATGATACCTCCAGTCCAGCAGGGGTGCTACAGTTGGCATTGAGCATCTTTAGTATCGGGGAGACTACAACAAAGTTGTTCTTTCCTGGATGTTTCCCCCATGAAGATTGTTGGTGGGGGGGGCACTGGGGTTAAACTCTGCTGCGATCTTCTTCCTGATCCGATCGTTTGGGCTTGCACAAAGAAACGTCACTTGGTTCAGTGCCTGGCGGGTCCTTGGCCCGTTCCTCATTACACCTCAAAGTATCGGCACCTCCAGAAAGAGCTGAAACATTTCACATTCTGGTTTTCAGCCCTTAGCCCCCTGTGCAAAGATGTCAAAATATTTTCCACCGAGTGTTTCCAGAAAGCTGCAATAGAGTGGAGTTACGATCCAGATGCAGTGTAATGGATGTGCTGCCTTGCTGCTGTCAGCTCCTGGGGCATTTTGTTCCTCTTTGAAATCCTGGTTGCAGCATTCCTTTTATTGATGAGCTATGCATGATGTCAACGATCTGATTTACATCTGGCTGCTGTGGGCATCTTGGTGCAAAGGATGGCACCAAATATTATTGAACTTTAGTGATGCATTATTGAGGAATGAGCTTTTTTTGTTTTGCTTTTGTATAGAGTGCTTTTCCCTCCCTTTGTCGTATTTTACTGGAAGGTTTCTCTCCTCCTCTCTTCACAGCCAACACTGGGATAGTGAATCACACTCACTCAAGACTGGGATCCATTATGAGCACAGGATTTATACAGGGTAAAGACATGGCCCTGAACCCCTCTGAGGCTTGACCGGTCGAATGAAACTTGCCAACGGAAACGCAACTGCTTGGCTCCAGGCACCCATAGCAACCTGTAGCCAATCCAGTTCCTTCTGGAATTGGCAGACTGCACCTACGAGCCTGATATGCAATAAAGTGTTGGCTGGTCTGCTTGCTAACGTCCTCTGTGCACGGGGAAAGAACTGAACTTTCAGTTGTGAAAAGGTTAAAGGCACAGTACAACCTGCCACAGATTGGATTGTAACCTCCTGCCCATGAGCTCCAAGCTTGGTGTCCATGTTACTCCCTGCTACACAGTTGAGGAAAAATTATCAATTCGCACCATCCCGTTGCTGTAAATTGAGGTGCAAGGCCTCCCATAGTTCATCCATTTGATTTATTAATCATTTAAAATCTGATGCTTGCAGTCACAAATGCTTTTGTGCAGCTGTCCACGGCTTGGGAGGGAGAACTCCAGGCTAGTGTTCGTGTTGACATGACATTCTCCACCAAGGCTGCGGTCAAGCTGTTACTTTCTGCCTCACAACGTAGATTGTTCCGGAAACTTGTCTTGGGCAGCCAGGCCGGTCTACGCGTCTATGCAGCTCTCCAGTGAAGCACAACACACTGCCATTTTGCTGGAGCCCCATATGTTCCTCCACCCAGTCAGACCACGTTTCCCACGTCTTGGTCGGTCACGCTGATTGAAACGTGGGAATTTATTCTGATTGCATGATGGCCTTTGTTATTCCTTTGCTGTTGAACTTTGTCAGATCAGTAACCCTTTGCTGTTTAATTTAATCATAACCCGCAAGTATTGCAAATTCACTGAAGTTCTATCAGCCACTGAATGGGGATGAAGCGAGTTGTCCTCTCTGGTGTTGTTCACACCAGAGTAGAAGTCAGCTCATCTTTGGTTCCCTGGTGTAATTTTAGCATTTGCACCTTGTCTTTCTCTCTGAAATTTGAGTTGATCTCCCTGTGCAAGTTGAATTAGTCTGTTTATTTATCCTCTTTTTCTTTTTAGTTCCTTGCTCTCCCTCAATCCTCACCCTCCCATCTTCCCTCCCCTCAATCCTTCTCCAATCTTTTTTCTCCTCTATCTTTCCTCTCCCTCAATTCTTTTCTCCCTCATTTCCCCGCTCCCCAGTCTTTCCCCTCCTCAACTTTCCCTATCATCGCCTTCCCCAATCCTTCTTCTCCCCATCTTCTCTCCCTCAATCCTTTCCCTCTCACATCTTCTCCCCCTCAATCCTTTCTCTCTATCTTGCCTCTCTCCTCGATCCTCTCCACCCCACCTTTCCTCATCCTTCCCCATCATTCCTTTCCCTCATTCCACTCTTCCTTGTCCTGTTCTTCTCTCCCCCCCCCCCCCCCTTCTGTCTCGACCCTCTCCTTTATCTCTACATGCAAACCAGCTCTCCAGCATACAGCTATGGTTCCAATGCTCATGGGGGATCCCCGTTTGTGTAGAATTTGTATTTTAAGCTATTTAAATTGGTTAAAACTTTGTTCCAATAATGGGCTGCTCACTGCCTCCCATTTAATGGGTCTGGTGAGCTTTGGTTAACTTTTGCTTACAAAATGCATGCCAATGCCAAAGTGCCTGTATGGTCTGTACAGTTGCATCTTTTCTCCCTGTTTTTTTGACTCCAGTATTGGCTTCCCCAAAGAGGACAAAGTGACCTTGTTGGAACCTTGGCTGTAAGGCTGGCTGTTTAATGACTTTGATGGGATTGTTTTGTTCTCCACATGGCTCATCGTTTTAGGAATTCCATTGGCAGCAGGCTGCTACAAGTGCCTGGAGCTGGATTTCTGTCAGTAAGGTTCATAGCATGCTGGTAACTATGAAGTGTTGATTAAAGGCCCTGTGTCTGCACATAGCTCATGATGAGTGCATGTGTTGCTATTTAAAAAACAAAACAAAAAAAAAACGCTTCCCATAGCGACAGCGAACAAAAGGGGGTGGATGTCTCCAAAATTCGTAATCCTCCAAACAGTAGTCGATTATGGGTATTATTTTACATACAACAAAATGACAAGGGTCTTTAATGGACAATTCTTTGATTTTGGCTTAAAAAATCATCTCAATGTGGGGGATTTTTATTATTTTTTTATTTTTTATTCAATGTGTAGCATTGCTTCTCATATTAATACCTGGGCCATTCAATGGCAAAGTGAGGAATGAGGAGAGTCTATTAAACTCAGCCCCACATAATTTGTCCACAACTAGGATAAACTCATAAGACTAACTTTTTCAAGCTTTCAAGCACCATGAGATTTGGTGTTGGAAGTTGTCTGCTCTCTGCTTCCCTTCTATTCCCCCCCCACCCCCCCCCCCCCCTCTCTCTTCGATGTTGAGAATGAGTCATAGCCTTCTCTTCCCATCCCAAAATCACACCAAATACACCAGGAACAATGACCAGTGGTCTAACAGAGCGATTGTATGGCACAACAATCAGATCTTAACATTTCCACAAGGCCTTGCTTTCAGGCCATGCACAAATCACTCCACCTAGGTGATGTTAAAACCATTTTTAAAAACTGCACTGGTTATAAGCCCTGAAATAGCACTGCCCCGACCTCTCCGCTAAAGGTAGCTTATTACAAACACATCACTGTGTGTGTTCACTGCAAGTGGATGCTGAAACAAAACAGCAAAATAGCCTCATCACCTCAGTGCTTGAGAGCTGGAGCAGCATCCCCCAGCATCAGGATAGGGATGAAATTTAATTTTGTGTGATACTGTTGAGAGAAATATACTTTTTTTTTTTAATATTCATACGAGTCGAGTTTCTCCTGGCTCTGCTGATTCTCACAGGGAAGTGCAGCTAGATCAGCTTGTGACTGAATTGGCTCTGTGTAAAGCCCCTTGGTCCCTTGTGAGGTTTCTTCTTCATTAAAGCCAAACCTTGGCCCAAAACTGGCTTTGGAGGACGGAGGGGGTTAGAACAGTTTAATTTAACTTAACACCATTGTTAAATTTAATTTAATTTAACACCATTGGAAGAGGATCGTTCTCTCAGCTTGGTCAGAGACATCACGTCTTGCCTTAATTGTTTGAGGAGCACTATGCAGCAGGAACTAATATTCCAGCTAAACTAAATAGTGAGGTGTATTCAGGGAGGTCATCCACACAAAACTTTGCACATCACTTTTTTTTTGTTTCTTAAAAGTTTAGATAGACACTTATGGCTGATTCCATCGTTTCTTTGGCTTATGTACATTTTGCACAGGGTACTGCTTTGGTATCTAATATCCATTATTTGACCAGCCAGCATCCAAAGTCTGCAGCAAAGTTACAGTGAGCTTGCCCTCAGCAAAAGCAACACAGTCGTTCAGCGATTCAAAGTTTAAACTTTTTATTAACTTAAATGAACATTCCCATAATGTCTGATTGGGTGCATCTGACTTTTTATTGCCCAGTGATAACCTCGATACAGCTCTCTACTTCATACCGTTGCTTGTAACTAACTGCTTAAAGTGGGTTTTTTTTACTGCATGCAGTTTGCTTATTTCGGTCATGCTTTGTTTAAAAGCAAGGAGGCTTGGCTACTACTGTGGGCTGTGCAGAGGGTATGGGGAGAAATGGCCATTGTAACTGTGAAGTGCACAAGTTGCGTCACAGAACAGTGCTAGTGATGTTCAGCCTTCCTGTGATGAACTATCCTGTAGGCAGAGTAGTGAAGGTCAGCCAATGCCATAGGAATTGACCCTTGCCCAAAGACTGCCCTTCAAGTGCCCCTTTTCTCCCACCCCCAGGTTTTCTTCAATCTAGTTTTGCTGATGAGGGGTGCTTGCTTTCACCTGGATGGGAGCAAATTTATTGAATGAACATGAGCGAATACGGGCAGGATTAAGCCTCGTTACTGCAGAGAATAGGGTAGCGAATATATACCTTCATTTTCCTCATCCCGTCTCTTCATAGTGTGACGTGAATTCTCAGTCTTTGCAGCTAATTCCTTCAATATAAGTGGGATGGTCTGTTTAGTGGGGGGGGGGATTGCCTGTCCCATCCACAGGGAGAGTTGCAGACACCAGCTTAGATATCGGGCAGCCCGACTGAGACACCAGCTAGGTACCTGGATTGTCAACTGGTGCAAGAATGTACTTGAAGGAAATGAGTTGCCATTATTTTAAATGTTTTTCTTTTACCTGGAAGACTTGGTGTTTAAGGTTGTTTGTTATTCTGTTATGTTTTCTTAGGCTCATCGAGCGGTGGACCGGGTGGAGTTATTCCCAGCAGCAGTCACTATTCGATCAACAATCAGTTCACCATGGGCGGCCCTGCCATCTCAATGGCCTCTCCGATGTCCATAAGCACCAACACAATGCACTATGGCAGCTAAAAGTTCACAACACCACCTCTGACCTTTAGAACTGATACTTTCAAGAGGAATTAAAAAACAAATCCAGATTCAGTTCCCTCCAAATAAAAGTCTATGAATTGTCCAAATTCATCGTCCCATGGATTTAGCTAAGCCCGAGATGGGGAAAGTAGGTGTGTGCGTGAGGGGTGGGTAGGGAAGGTGTCTTTTTTTTCTTGGTTTTTACCAGGGAGATACAACAATGCTTTGATACCAGACTTGTAAAGTTTTATATACTTAAAATAAACAAGAAGGGGGGGGTGGGAGATGAAACGATGATTGCTGTCTGATCCTGCAATTGGTTTGTAGTCAGTAGATATCCTTGCTAGTCTGTCTTCTAGAAATCCTGCCATAAGTGTTAATGCACCTTCCACTACAGATTTATCAGGGTAATGGAGCTAGTGGTTTATGGAGGGTTTTTCTTCTCCAGTGTGCCCCAACCTCACCTCCCCTCACTCCCTCCATTACGCTAACCTCAAATAAATCACTCCGCAATTTCAATTGGCATTTTTAAAATTCTAAATTGGCTTTGGGCATGAGCAGGCTGACTATCAAATGTATTTGATATTTGGACATGGTTTCATTTAAAGCATTTGGTGTGTTGTTTTAAAAGTTTAAGCACCAGCAGGCAGGTGGAAATATTTCCCTGACTTTGAAACGTGTAATGAATGAGAAGCTTTAAGCTTGTTTTGTGAAGGACAGTTTTGCAGATTTGGTGTTGGCTATAGTAAAAGAGGAGGAATTGGATTATATATATTTTTTGGTGTTGAATTCTCCGTTCCTTTATACCTGTCTGGTTTGCCTCTTTGTCTGCCTGCCCTGTTTCTTCGTTTTGACAGTTTTTGCAGGATCACCTCAAAGCTCAGCAACGTAAAGGCCGGCCGGCGTGTGCGGCAAATAACCTGCGGAGGGGCGAATCTGGTGCTCGGCGTTGCAGGGACGGACCTTGAGCAAGCCACCTCATCGCTGAATCCAACCCAAATGTGATTCTTTAACGCTTTGCATGCAGACATTTACACTGAAGAATGACCGAGGCTCCTGCGCTGAATCCTCGCCTGGCTGTTTTCAACAGTTCCGCCTCTCAGTGCTACATGGCTGCCGATATCTTCTTCTTGGGTTCAAACTACATGCAATGGTAGGTTGAGGGCACTGTTCTGGTGCCATTGCTATTGGTGCCATACATACATGACTTAAAAACGGGTCTGGCTGCTTTGGCAGCAACTTGTGTGGGTATATATGTTGGAATTTGTTTCTTTGTACCTTTAAAGGGATGCTGCTGAATTGGGTTCTAGGTGTTCTCCAGCAGTGCGACACCACAGTTAGGGTACAGGATTTTGTGCTCCACACTCCAGATTCATTCATTCTACTTGCCTCCACGTTTGCCTCTGATTAACTTCCAAACCTCGAGATTGACGGGAATGAAACTCCGCTTTTCTATCAGATGGAGAGGAAACGGGGCTGTTTTTCCAGCATCTTCTGATTGTAACTTGCAGCAATGTCTGTATATTTCTATTGAAATAGTTGTATAATTGCTGGCAGCAATCTCTGATAGAAGAATTTATTTAATCTCTGCAGACTATAAATTCTCGATGTCTTGTCATACAAGGCATTTTACTTTTTTTGAGGAAAGGATTCAAAGCCTCCTGGCTCCTTTCCTTTCCAAAATCTTGTGCCCTGACTAAGTTCTTTGGCTGCCTTCATTTTTCATGTTGTCTTTAATGCTTTTGCCGTATGCAAACTAAATCAGCAGTACGGCCATTGCAGTGCCAGGGACGGAGGGGAAACAGCCCTGATTTCCCTGCGCAAGCTGATAAAATGTTTCTCTGCACACCGATTTTCTATTTGATACACCGTGACCTAAAATGTTGAGGATCAGGATAGAGTTGTTATGAAGGGGTCAGCTACAGCTTAGTGATGTTGTGTGAGACTGCGTGTTTGTGTGTGCGAGAGAGAACTTGAACCTCTGCAATAAAATCTTACGTTGCCTCTTTTGCATGACGCTTCAGTGCAAGGATTGAATTTAACTAGGAGGTGCTCCTTCACCTGCCTTCCCGGTATGGATCTGATAGATGAGTTGATTAACAAGAGCCCTCCACCAATACATGGCAGTGTGAGTTTACTTGTGTGGCAGCAGCTGAGTCTTGCACAAAGCATTGGCAAACCAAGAGTATCTGCAGTTCCCAGAGATCTTTAGAGATTCGAGTTGTATTCTATCCAGTTGAACACTACTAGCAGGGGTGAGTGGTTACATTTACCTGTATGCAGTGGCTTGTCATGTGGGGAGGTGCACCAGGATATTACTGAGACTAACTAACGTTCAACAAGTATCTTGACCTCTGTAGATGTCTGCAGATCTCTGTAATGAGCCCCAGGTTTTTTTTTAAATGTGCATCCGTCCTTGCAAATTATGGGTCCCCTGCATCTTACAATAACCACTGTGAAGGAAAATAAGAGGAGACAAAATGCCTGAGTAACTCAGCGGGTCAGGCAGCATTTCTGGAAAACATAGATAGGTGCTGTTCAACGGGTCCCTACCCAAAACGTCTCCATGTTCTCCAGAGATGCTGCCTGTGAGTTTTTTTTTTTTGGTAAGTAGTTCCTTGTTTCTACAACCACTTTGTCAAAATTAACAATAGAAACAAGGATACACAGAAAGCTGGAGTAGCTCAGCGGGTCAGGCAGCATCTCTGGAGTCTTGACACGAATCATAGTACATGCCTACAGATCTGATGAGCAAGAACTAGCTCAAGTTTTTGTGGCTGTGGTTTTTTTTTATACTACTCTTCACTTCCCTATTATTTACAGCATTATCCTGAGATTTTACTTTTAGTTAAACCCCCCCCCCCAATTTGGCCTTGTTGCTGAGACTATGTTCTGCACAGGCTTGGGGCGACTCCATGCTGAATATTTCCCCCCCCACACCCACCGATCGCGATTCACCCAGTATTGTTCCTTGGGACGTGCCATGGAACGGGACAATTTTCCTGAACATCAGGCAGCATTTAGGGCAGCAGGTAGGGCTGCTGCCTCAGTGCCAAAGACCCGGGTTCAATCCTGAGCTCGGGTGCTTCTGTGTGGAATTTGCACCATCTCCCTGTGACTGCGTGGGTTCCTCCAGGTGCACTCACATCCCACGGTTTGTCAGTTAATTAATTGTTCTCTGTAAATTGCCCCTTGTGTGCAGAGATCGGATGTGAACGTGGGATAACATAGAAGTAGTGTGAACGGGTGATCGATGGTAGGCTGAAGGGCTACAAACTTTCCATGTTTTCTCTTTTAATTACTTGAGATGGCCGACTGAGAATTGTCTGGCTTTCCGAGTTTAGGTCGGTGGGGAGGGAGAAAATGCGTTTCTGTTCGGACACATCTGCAAGCTGGATATTAACATCTGCAAGGACTCGCAATAATCTGCTCAATAAATGTTAAATACATCTGCACTTGTTGTGGAAATGGGTGGGATATGTGGGGCACGAGTGAGTTGTTGACTGTGGACAGCCAAGGGAACAAGTGCCAAGTGGCTGAGTTTAGTGGAGAAACAGATCTGTCGAGTGTTGGTGCAGCCGGCATCTCTCGCAGGGGTACAAACACTTGCGCCGGTAATCCTCTGTCAGTGTGATCCGTAACTGAGTACTCTAGAGCAGGCATGACCAACTTTAGCCTCATCCTCCTCAAATAGGCAGCTTTTGTAGAATATTTCTACAGTTAAAAGGATTTAAAAAAATAATAGAATGGGTAAGGTTTAATGTGATAAATTATCACAGTGGCTGACAGCAAGGAGAATTGATCCATGATTAGCTGGGCAGGCAGCACAGTGTATCTGGTGAAACCTGAATGGATCAGTTCAGGGTTGCGAATGTGGATCCCATTTGAAAGTTATTCTTGTGTTAGTAGCCCTTTTTTTTAAGTAGTCCTTGTACTAGGGTTGGGGGTACATGAGGTGTGAACAAATATTGTGAGGGTCTTCACTCGCCTGGTGAACTAGGCTTAAGTGAGAGACCTTCTAACAGTTTCCCCTGCACAATTGGTACAATGCATTGGGTGGAATTAGTCTCCATTTTGTTCGATCTTAAAACCTCTTACTTTACAAATGTGAGTCGATGTTGACCCTGAACTATCTTCTGGTTAATCCATTTACAGCTATCCTGATCCAACAACCCTTGCTAGAGGATTTAACATATTGTAGTTCAGTGTTTTAGCGCAATTTAGAAATGTTTGTAGAATGAGTAGATCTTTGTTCATCTGTGTTGTGTGTAGATTTTATTACAGCAACATGAGATTGTTAGACTGTTAGAAAATCATAATCCTGTAATACCATGAATTATCAAATAAAACACTAATATTACATGCTTTGTGACTTGACTTTGCTTCTCTGCTGCCGGCTCGGTTTGGAAGAATGGTCTTGGATGTGGGGTCTTCTGCTGTTGATGTCCTGCTTTGAACCAAGATCTTTTTCCTCTACTTTACAATACCTTGGTGGCATTGGAAGAGCCGTGCAGAGGTGACATTTAAAACGTTGAATGGCTCTTTGGAACTTCTGAATATCTTGGTGGGAAGATCTGCTCAAACTACTTGGGGGGGGGAGAATTTAAACTGGTCTGGCAGCAGGGTGGGATCCAAAGCAGTACTGAAGCAGATGCCATGGTTGAGGTCAATACTGAAGTTAAAGAGCCAGTTCAGTGAAACATAGAAAATAGGTGCAGGAGTAGGCCATTCGGCCCTTCGAGCCTGCACCGCCATTCAATATGATCATGGCTGATCATTCAACTCGGTATCCTGTACCTGCCTTCTCTCCATACCCCCTGATCCCTTTTGCCACAAGGGCCACATCTAACTCCCTCTTAAATATAGCCAATGAACTGGCCTCAACTACCTTCTGTGGCAGAGAGTTCCACAGATTCACCACTCTCTGTGTGAAAAAGTTTTTCTCATCTCGGTCCTAAAAGACTTTCCCCTTATCCTTAAACTGTGACCCCTTGTTCTGGACTTCCCCAACATCGGGAACAATCTTCCTGCATCTAGCTTGTCCAACCCCTTTTGTAAGTTTCTATAAGATCCCCCCTCAATCTTCTAAACTCCAGCGAGTACAAACCGAGTCTATCCAGTCTTTCTTCATATGAAAGTCTTGACATCCCAGGAATCAGTCTGATGAACCTTCTCTGTACTCCCTCTATGGCAAGAATGTCCTTCCTCAGATTAGGAGACCAAAACTGTACGCAATACTCCAGGTGTGGTCTCACCAAGACCCTGTACAACTGCAATAGAACCACCCTGCTCCTATACTCAAAAAGGACAGGCAGGAACACAGCACAGAGTAAGGGGGCCCTTCTGGATTAACTGCATTTATTTTGATGCAGGAGATCTCTCGGGCAAGGTCGATGAACTCTGGCCTTGGATAGGTAGATGGGGCATTATAGCTATTACAGAAACATGAGCTGTCAGTCCTGTCCTATAGCACATTTAAAAACAACTCTCGTTGACCAAAGTGCTTTACATTAGTGCAGGTACTAACGTTCTACATACAGAGGTACATAGATCTAACAATACATACATACAGCGCTCCCTCAGAGGACCTCAAGAAACGCTTGTGAGTAAAAATATGTTTTAAGTCTAGACTTAAAAGAGTTGATGGAGGGGGCAGTTCTGATGGGAAGAGGGATGCTGTTCCATAGTCTAGGTGCTGCAACCGCAAATGCGTGGTCGCCCCTGAGCTTATGCCTGGACCGCGGGATGGTCAGTAACCCCAAGTCGGCCGACCTGAGGGACCTGGAGATAGTATGGTTTGTTAGCAGAATTCTGATGTAGGTGGGGGCAAGCCCATTAAGGGCTTTGTATACATAAAGGAGGAGCTTGAAATTGATTCTGAACCGCACTGGGAGCCAGTGGAGATAAGCCAGAATCGGGGCGATGTGGTCCCTTTTTCAGAAGTCTACAATAAGAACTACAATAAGGTGGAATATGTGTGTACAGGAATATTTCCTCAATATATAGGTGGTCCTACTAGTGAAGAGCAAATCTCTACCTCTTGGGGAAATAAGACAGGACAGATGCCTGACGTGTTGGTCGGGGAGAATTTTGACACCAGTGACTATAATTTATTAATTGTGATGGGAAAATATAAAACTGGTCATAAAACATAGAATAGTACAGGGCAGAGAACGGATGTTTGGTCCACAATGTCTCTGTTGAACATGATACCAAATTAATATCTGCACATAATCCATTTTACTGCATACCCATTTTACTGCATACCCTGGCTCTAAACGCCTCTTAAACACCTTCATATCTACCTCCACCACCACCCCTGGAAGAGTGAAACTTGTCAGGTCGCACCCTATGATGCTCCAGTGAATTGGTTCAACCTCTCCTTATAGCTAATAGCCTCTCATTGTGACATCCTAGTTGGAAATTGAGGAGAGGACTGATGGAAGTTCATAAAATTGTGAGACGAATGAATAGGGTAGACAATAAGAGCCTTTCTCTGAGAATGGAAGTGGAAGAGATCAGAGGCCATAGCTTTAAGGTGAGTTCATAAATCACTTACTGCCTATTATGCCTCTTGGCATGTAGGGCATCTTTGCTGTTTCCGTAACATATTTGTTTTACGAGACAGGGTTGTTAGCCCTGTGCTCAACCTCCAACCTGCAGGACCAGTGGATCGCTCTTCGTCTCGCCTCTACCCTTCGACCTGTCCAGCATGGGAGACCCTAACAGGAGACGAATCTCCCGCTGGCATAGCTCTAGGAGGTCACTGAGACGCACAAGCTCCCCGACCACAACAAGGTTGCAATCCAATGGGGAGTTCATAAATTATAGGCTTGGGAGTAGAATTAGGTCATTCGACCCCTCAAGCCTCTGCTATTAAATAATGGCTGATCTCCGAATCCCATTTTCCTGCTTTCTCCCCATAACCCTTGACACCCATTGTGCTGCCAGGGATCATGGTGGAGGCAGATATGATATTGGTGTTTAAAAGGCTTATACATAGCCACAAGGATATGGATCACGTGCAAGCAGAGATTAGGTTAACTTGGCATCATGTTCAGCATGGGCATTGTGGGCCGAAGGGCCTGATCCTCATTTAAAAAGTGCCTGGGATCCTAGCAGCAGAATTAGGCCATTCGGCCCATCAAGTCTACCCCGCCATTCAATCATGGCTGATCTATCCCCATTCTCCTGCCTTCTCCCCATAACCCCCGACACCTGGATTAATGAGAAGCCTTCACTGGAGTAACAGCGGCTCAGGCAGCATCTGCAGATTGGTTCTTGGTTTCTTGGTCCTCCAAAATATTCCAAATGGAATTTAAACTGGAGGTGGTGGAGGGAAGGCTTAAGTCAGAAAGGGTTTTGGGGAAACTTTAAATGTAGTTGCATGTGGTTGGGTAACTATAGTAGGGTGAAGATTATAGGATCTTTGATCCATCCCACACCAGAAGTAATTACTGTCCGCCGACATTAAAGACCCAGTGACGAGGTCGGGCACCTGACGCTGCGGGCGGGGAGCGACCGGCTCGTGGTCCCCACCCGGGCGGAACGTTTCTCCGAGCCGCGGGTTCCGCCCGGACCGCCAAGAAGCGGCGGAAGCTCCCGGCTCCAACATGGCGGCCGTGTGGAGGCGGCTGGCGGAAGCGGCGGCGGTACCGGGCCGGCCCGGACCCTGGGCGCGGTTCACGGCGACGGCGGCAGCGGCGGCGGCTCGACCCGAGCTCCGGGCGCGGCTCCGCGACAGAGTTGGTGAGAGGCCGCGGCCGGGGGGTCAGTGTGTCCCGGGATCCCCCCTCATGTGACCACGCCCGGCGCTGACCTCCCCCCCCCTCACGTGACCCCGCCCGGCGCTGACCCTCCCCCCCTCATGTGACCACGCCCGGCGCTGACCCCCCCTCACGTGGCCACGCCCGGCGCTGACCCCCCCCCCCTCATGTGACCACGCCCGGCGCTGACCTCCCCCCCCCTCATGTGACCACGCCCGGCGCTGACCCCCCCTCACGTGGCCACGCCCGGCGCTGACCCCCCCCCCCCTCATGTGACCACGCCCGGCGCTGACCTCCCCCCTCACGTGACCACGCCCGTCCCTGACCTCCCCCCCTCACGTGACCACGCCCGGCGCTGACCCTCCCCCCCTCATGTGACCACTGACCCTCCCCCGTCACGTGGCGGGCGGCGCTTCGGCCCATCCAGCCCCTGCTCTCACTCCACTGCATTGTCCCCACGTTCCCGTCCATCCACTCCCTGCACACACTGGGGACAATTTGCAATTATACCGAAGCCAATTAACCTACAAACCTGCACGTCTTTGGAGTGTGGGAGGAAACCGGAGCACCCAGAGAAAACCCACGCGGTCCCAGGGAGAACATGCAAACTCCGTACAGACAGCACCCATAGTCAGGATTGACCCGGGTCTCT